>NC_141031.1:35250000-35480000 GCF_052040795.2 Danio rerio
AGAAGCTATGCTGTTTTGCGGTTTTGGTTTTTCAGGGCTCTGTGTATAGTTTTTGAGATCTCAAATTTCTTTTGCGGGTGTCATTTGTGCCTGCTGTTCTCGTGTAAATCCATCAGAGGTCACTGATGACTGACTGACTGACCAATTCTTCGCCCTTCCCTTAACCCAACCGATAGTGTTTTAAAAAAACAGAGGTCGACCAGCGACCCCCATTTCCCTAAACCCAACTGACAAATGTTTTTAAAAGCAATCCAGAAAAAGCCTGATTTTTATCACATTTTCAGATTTTTACCACATTTCAACTCATTTACTTGTTTATTTTATTTTTGGTGTTTTGTTTTTGTCTTATCTGCTTGCTGGAACCATTCTTCACCCGACACAAACCCAGTCATTACAGTCAACTCCTCTCTGCATCTTAAACCCTCTGACGTACATGCCAAGCCACTGGACAAACTGGTAGCAGCGGAAAAGCTGTCCATATGGAGGTTAGTGGTCAGCTGGTAAGCACGAAAAGGAACAACGTCATACGTTCCTCTGGCTACATATTTTGCGATCTTCCGAAAGGTATATAGGGGTACGTTTTCAGAATGAGCCTATGTTGGAAATAATTAAGCAGATTCAAAGTTGTCATATTTTCAACAGTGGCGGTTAGCTCTTTTCAGGATTAACTAAACAGTTTTCAAATATTTTTATGTTTATAAAAGATGACAGTTCACCCAAAAATTAAAATTACCCCATCATTTGTTCTCCCTCATGTGGTTTTAAAACTTTACAAGTTTCTTTCTTTTATTGAACACACACACACACACACACACACACACACACACACACACATACTTGTTTTTGTGCATTGTGGGGGTCACCTGTCACGGTGGTTACGTAATGGGGACCACCCTTTCTGATGATGTTAGAGACATAAAAAAAATAGTTTGCCACACAAAAACACAAACTATTTCATAAAATCACTTCAGATTTTGCATATTCCGCAAATTTTTTTTTAGACCTGACACAGTGGTCACTTGTGGGGACATTTCAGGTTTTGTGTAGAAGTGGGGTCCCCACATACACAACCGATTTTTAGACAAAGTGGGGACCAAT
Organism: Danio rerio; assembly: GCF_052040795.2. Classification (NCBI taxonomy): domain Eukaryota; kingdom Metazoa; phylum Chordata; class Actinopteri; order Cypriniformes; family Danionidae; genus Danio; species Danio rerio. Next base: position 35,251,099 of record NC_141031.1, read on the forward strand.
TCTACACACACTTTACTGGTTTTGAGACAAAGTAAGGACCAGTTCCAGATACACATTACCGGTATTGAGTCAAAGTAGGGACCAGGTCTACACACACATTACTGGTATTGAGTCAAAGTAGGGACCAGGTCTACACACACATTACTGGTATTGAGTCAAAGTAGGGACCAGATCTACACACACATTACCGGTATTGAGTCAAAGTAAGGACCGGATCTACACACACATTACTGGTATTGAGTCAAAGTAAGGACCAGATCTACACACACATTACCGGTATTGAGTCAAAGTAAGGACCAGATCTACACACACATTACCGGTATTGAGTCAAAGTAAGGACCAGATCTACACACACATTACCGGTATTGAGTCAAAGTAAGGACCAGATCTACACACACATTACCGGAATTGAGTCAAAGTAAGGACCAGATCTACACACACATTACCGGAATTGAGTCAAAGTAAGGACCAGATCTACACACACATTACCGGAATTGAGTCAAAGTAAGGACCAGATCTACACACACATTACCGGAATTGAGTCAAAGTAAGGACCAGATCTACACACACATTACCGGTATTGAGTCAAAGTAAGGACCAGGTCTACACACACATTACTGGTATTGAGTCAAAGTAAGGACCAGATCTACACACACATCACTGGTTTTGAGTCAAAGTAAGGACCAGATCTACACACACATTACCGGTTTTTAGGCAACATGGGGATCAGATCAGCTCCCTTACTAATATTACATTTTAAACCTCAATCAAGTAATTTGACAGTAAACTGCTTTAGAATTTTCATTTGAAGAGCAGGTCAGTTGATAAAATATGTAATTTGAATACAGAAGGAACCTCAAGATCCAAACAGGAAATGGTCCAGAATAGATTTAATAAATGTTATATTTATTATAAATAATTTCCACAAAACCTTTAAACACAAAAAAACAGTAAACACAAAATCCATGAAACTCTCTTGCATGTCTAAAAGCAGTTCTCATTGGGTATAACAAGCTTCCACATAACTCTTCCATGTCTGCATACACATTTAGTTAAGTGCAATAGCAAACAATATTAAACGGTTAGTTCACCCCAAAATGAAGATTCTGTTATTAATTCCTCTCCTTCATATTGTTTCTATCCCTTGCTGTCTATGGAGGATGAGGAGTTCTTGCACTTCATCTAAGTTATCTTCCTTTGAGTCTGAAGATGAATGAAGGTCTCAGGGGATTAGAGTGAGATGAGGGCAAGTAATTAATAATATAATGTACATTTTTGGGTAAACTCTTAAAACCCACTAGTATGTTCTGTTTCTGTCGTATTTTAACTATTTGAAAAAAAAAAAACATTAAAAATATTTAAAAATATATTTATAAAGAACTGAACCCCACAAATGCACAGAGACCTTCATCATATAACCAAGCCACCAAAACTCCAAATAGACATCATTTGTTAAGCATTAACTCTACATTAATAGTAAGCAGTTTAAAAAACACAGCTAGATGCTCTATTGTTGACTTATAAGCATGTGTAATGTGCTCAATTTGTGTGTTTTCATACTTTGTTTATAATTCATTTTTCATTACTAAATGAAGTATTGCATTATTTACAAACTGTCTAAGAATAATTGGTGTTTTTTAGGATCATTAAGAATGAGTAAATTTATACATTTACTATTCAGGCATATAATCAGGGCAAAAAAAAAAAAAGAAAAAAAAGAAAATCTAATCGGTTCACTCTAAGCAGAATTTATATTTTTTTCGGTTCTGTTCTTGCGTTGCTTAATAGACAAAATATTCCGAAAACAGTTTTCTAGAAAAAAACAAAAAAAAACTTTATTTAATTACAAAGTATTGCAGGACTCTAGAGTGCTCTGTTTTTTTAATGGTGCAACTAAAAAATCTATACGAGGGGTAAGATTAAATGAATTTTCAATAAGTATCATTATTATAAGACATATTTATAATATGAACTTGCTTTTGGTTATTGATTGACACGCTGTTTAAAGGTGCTACACACAGCCCCACTCCTTGGTATCGAGCGCAGGCCCGGCGCTACATTTAGATGTTGTATAATATGAAATAGCAATAAAAATTATGAAAATTGTTATGAAATAGTTTTTCAGTTATGTAGCCTAATAAAAATATTTAGTACACTGCACAGTGCAATTATTATTTAAATTTATTATATCCATTATTATTAATATTAGTAAAATTGACAAAACACAGAACTCTTTTGAACGTTTGCTTTCATTTTGACATGCTAAAGCGCACTTTTACAGTTTTGTAAAGAAACATCCCATTATGCAGCAGCAGTCAAGTTAGGACACTTAAAAATGCCTTTTGTGTTCAAAGATGAACGGCCTGCGAAGTCAAGTTTACATGGTTATAAATTAAATAGATATAGCCTAGTGTGTAAGTGAATTTGCTGCAGATCCACCTCTCACATGTGCTGCAGGTAGGGTAAATGATAATCTAAAAATTTACTTTAGGCTATACTGCTATTTGCTCATGCAAAATTAAACACCAGAAAATATATCGTAGGCCTATATTAAGAGCTAAATTACAGTTAGCATCATAATTAGTTCAATTATGTGCTGTAGGCTATTGATTGACCAACACCCCCTGTATACAGTTTACCCACTGCAGGTCTACACTTCTGATCTGTATTTTGAATTACTTGTTTTAAATGACAGTAAGACATGCTATATTTAGTTTTTATTGTAAAATATACATTATAATCCAGTACAAAGTAAAATAATATTTATTAATGGCCTTTTGGCAGCGTATAGCCGTTAAGCTTATAGTCTAAGCATGTCATTTTATTATTATTATCATAAATTACAAACTAGCATCCTTATGATTTTATTTCGTTTCTGTATATTTTTATCAAACGAAAAATGCAATGAGTTATACTTTGGTTTTAATTTTATTAGAAATTTAATAGCCGTTTAGGCAACACTACTTCTACATGTCATTGGCTCTGATTGCGTTTTTTACAGATAACCTATTTACAAAGATTTTTATTAAACAAGTGCACTACCACAAGATATTTTTGTAGGTGTAAAAATCTAAAAAGTATCATTATCATATTCTTGCCTTATTCATCTTTAATATAAATATTAAATTTAACACATTCATTGATTAAACTAGGGATGCTAACGATCACTCGATTGATTTATTGTCGGTAACCCTTTAAAACCGATAGACCTTATCGATGACCGATTAAGCATGGGCATTTAATAAGTTATGCTTTGCTCTTTGAGATGCGTTCACGATTTCACACATTACATAATCAAGTGTGCGCAGTTTAGGCTACATTACCCTATGGAGTCGTGCACTCTCTTGACTTTGCATATTGGTTATGCACATACTAGTCATACCTGTTATGCTCAGATCTCGTTTATCCACTGGTGCTGCCATTAATCCGCTGGTCAAGTAATCAAAAAGTAGGCTACATGAGGTTTAATTATGGGCAGGTTATTAAGACCAAACATTGGTTGTGCAAACTGTATTACGTTCTCTAAAATTTTAAAGTGTTTTAAGCTACATTATTTTTTTATAGACTGGCATAGGCCTAAATACGCATCACGGCCAGACATTTATAGTTTATATAAAAACGAGCGTCACCGTCGCATTTGTTCACATGCTTTAAATTAATGCTTTTTGTCTCCCAAATTCATATAATAAAAAGAACAATAAAATAGCATTATTAACCGTTTAACTGTAAACATTTCTGTTCAGAACGATTAAAGTTGATCTTTTTTTTTTCGGTTTTCGTTTCTGTTCCTGAAAAATGTCATTTGATTCTGTTTTTCATTTCTGTTCCTTGAACCGGTTTGGAGCCCTGCATATAATATGTTTTTCTGCATGTTAAATAATGCTTTATGAACTCAACATGCAGTTTTGTGATCTAATCTAAAGTGAGGAATATTGATGCTTTATAAATCCCTTATAAATGACAATTAAAGGCTCAGGATCATTCATTTATTCATTTATTTTCATTTTGGTTTTCTCTCTTTATTAATCCGGGGTCGCAACAGCGGATTGAACCACCAACTTATCCAGCACGTTTTTATGCAGCGGATGCCCTTCCAGCCGCAACCCATCTCTGAGACACATGCATACACATACACACTCATTCACGCTCATTTACTACAGACCATTTTAGGCTACCCAATTCACCTTTACCGCATGTAGGAGCACCCACACCAACACAGGGAGAACATGCAAACTTTACACAGAAACGCCAACTGACCCAGCCAGGGCTCGAACCAGCGACCTTCTTGCTGTGAGGTGACAGCACTACCTACTGCGCCACTGCGTTGCCAGGCTCAGTATCAAATAAACAATAAGTATTTGCAATCGTACCTAAACAAATACAATTACTGTAAATTTTAAACATTGCTGAATAACAGGAGTGTCGAAATACAACATCATTTGATAAAACAACAATATAATAATTTAACAATACATTACGTGTAAAGCAATTTTATATTTAGACAAGATTGCAATGATTTACTTTTCATTTGATACAGTTTCATTTGAGCATCTTGTAATAAGTAGAAATTAATAGTCATTTTTTTCCTGTATATAATGTAACTGAGCCTTATATTGTAATTTATAATGGATTTATAAAGCATGAATAGCCCTCGCTTTAGATTAGATCACAAAACTGCATGAAGTTGAGTTCATAAAGCATTTATTAACATACTAAACAACTTATTATATGCCTGAATAATAAGAATTATCAATGTTATTTTGAATAGTTTATTAATCATTTACTTGCACATTCTGAATTATCTAAAAAAAAACACCAACTACTTTTAAATATCTGGTTTGTTAATGATGTACTTTTCATTACTAAATTAAGTATTGCATTATTTACCAAGTATGAAAACAATCATTAAGCACATTATAATTGTGTTTATAAGTCAATAATATTTGTAATTTATATTTATAAATATAGTTTATAAACTGCTTACTAATGTCTATTAATGTAGCGTTAATGCTTAACAAACGTTCAACTAACTATTTGCTAATGTTTCATAAATAATTCATTGTGTGCAGTTATTATAGTGTTACCCAACATTTATATATCTTATTAATCAGGCATATAGTAATGGTTACTCTTTCTAATAATAAATGCTTTATGAACTCAACTTCATGCAGTTTTGTGAGCTAATGTAAAGTGAGGACTATTGATGCTTTATAAATCCCTTATAAATGACAATTAAAATCTCAGCTATATTCTAAACAGAAAAAATAAATAAATTAAAAGGCAGAGTGATTTATAGCTTTATATATATATATATATATATATATATATATATATATATATATATATATATATATATATATATATATATATATATATATATATATATATATATATATATATATGGTGAAGCAGTGGCGCGGTACGTAGTGCTGTCGCCTCACAGCAAGAAGGTCGCTGGGTCACTGGTTTGAACCTCGGCTCAGTTGGCATTTCTGTTAGAAGTTTGCATGTTCTCCCTGCATTCGTGTGGGTTTCCTCCGGGTGCTAAAGGTGAATTGGGAAGGCTAAATTGTCCCTAGTGTATGAGTGTGACAGGCCCATATGACAGGCTGGCCGGAAGGTGTAAAAAAAGTCTTTATCATATGGAAAAGTCTAAAACTGGAGGACTTGTTCCAAAAAGAGCCGACCCCGCAATCATACGGGACTAAGGCCAAAGAAGATATATATATATATATATATATATATATATATATATATATATATATATATATATATATATATTTTTTTTTTTTTCATTAATTTCAAGATACACAAATGAAACTATCTAATGAAAAATAAATATTAGCAATCTTAGCAAAATATAAAATTACTGTACAGTGCAAACATCACAGAAACACTGAAATGAATATTGCCATATTGTTAATTGTGTTGTTTTGAAATGATGTTGTATTTTTATTTTGTAATGTTTAGACTTTACAGAATTTTTTTTAATAAGATTGCAAAGATTTATTGTTCATTAGATACTGAGCCTTAAATTGTCATTTATAAGGGATTTATGAACTATAAACAGTCCTTAGGTCACAAAACTGCATGAAGTTGTGTTATTATAGCATTTACTAACACACATGGTTACAATTACTATGTGCCTGAATATAACATGTATAAATGCTCATTTGAATAGTTTATTAATCATTTAATAACTCATTCTGAATTATCTTAAAAACCACCAACTACTCTTATATACAAATAGTTTGTAAATAATGCAATACATAATGAAGTAATGAAAAATGAATCAGTAACAAAGCATGAAAATACAATTAAGTCAAGTCAAGAATACAGCGTTTGAAGCTGTATTTATAAACTGCTTCCTAAAGTCTATTAATGTAGAGTTAGTGCTAAACTAATGATGTATAGTGTGTAGTTACTATGAAAGTGTTATTCAGATTTTTTTTTTTCTAAAGAGTCGAGATTCAGTTTTTAATATAAAAATCCAAAGCTGACCAATCTCTGGTTTTTAGAGCCAATGAATCAGCTTTCACCACAGCATGTACTTCCTGTTTGCTCCAGGATCTTCTCTTTATGGGACCTATGGGTGGTTAAAATATAAAAAAGTGGTTTTAGTTGCATAAATGTTCAGTCATTTTTACAACATGTGCTGTTATGTTAGTTTAATATTGTGATAGAAAATGCTAGAAAAATATGTCTTGCCTATTATTAAAAATACTTAAGATGGAGATGGATTAAAAAATACTTCCTAATAACTCCAAAACTGGTTAATGTGGTTACACTTTATTCCATAGTCCAGTTTAGACATTCTTTTAACTATGCGTAACTCTGCAACTACGTTAATTATCTCACCGTAAAGTATTATGTATTAGAGTATTTGCATACTGTTAGAATGTTCAATAAGACTAACGCTCATCTGATGAAGTGTTTTTTTTTGTGTGTGGTGGTGAATTGCATCATGGGATGTTGATCTCTGCTCTGTGCACTTTTGATGTTGAAAATTCAACTCTACAGTTTAACAAAGTGACTTTTACTGACATTTTAGTAGTTTGAAATAATATGATGTATAAGAAATAATATATAGAGATAAATAAGTCTTTAGAATAACAGAAAATGTACCGGCAGTTTATTACAAGGTTTCTGTAGCATAATATACAACAACAACCCAAACAAAAAGTCACTTTTTTTTACTTTTTAAGATTAAAAGTTGTTGGAAGAAAGATCAAGATCCCATAATGCAATTCAAAAGCAGAAACAGATTTCATAAAAACATGAATCACAAATTATGAAAAACTGCTAATTTAATTATTATTACTTATTTTTATTACTTTTAGAGTGTAGAGTATTAGCTGACAGTTAAGGTTACCTCAATAAAACTGACTCTCATTGGTCTCAGTAAATAGTACAGCAGACTAAGTTAGGCTCAAAATTAGTACAATATGACTAACTCTTAAATAAATTTAGTAGAGTATTAGCAGTGTTGATTCTAACAGACAGTCTAATGGCTGTTAGTTGACAAGTAGTTGCAGTTACTTGTAGTTAGTAGTAGTAGTAGTAGTAGTAAATTATCAAAAAAAAGTGTAACCAGATATGCAATTAGTATATTTTTCCAAAGTATTTAGCAATATTGTTTAACTAACATGAAATGAGACATCAAGTGCAACTGTACTGAAATCATCATAGAAGTAATGTGCTTCTGTCCTGTTTAACCCTACATGTTATGTAAATGAGCTTGTACACAAGTCAGTCACAAATTAACTTTAATGATCATACCTCTCTTTTTTGTGAATGCTGGGTCTGCATCACTATCTTCACAGACACTGTACCATGGTGATGATACTTGAGTGGACTCTGAAAGTAAAAATCAAGTCTGAGAGTTGACTTCTCTGCATAAAGCTTACCAAAATATTTATTTGATTTTGTGTTGTTCTTTTTAATGGGTAAAAGCGTGTGATGGTAGCTTAAAAATAGTTTTCAAACACAGCACATACATATCATGATAAAAATAGAAAAAAGAAAAATTCTGATCAGAAAAATAAATAATATTTTTACCTTTTAGACTGGACTTCACCTCCTCCAAAATCACGATCCACTGTAACTTTCTCTGAATGTAAAAACCCACACGAAAATACATCATTTAAAACAATATGATATATGTTTGCAAATACAAATGTGTATATAACATCCAGAAAATCTGGCACTGTACTACATGTTTGTGTGTAAACCCACGATTTGATCAAGATTCCACCCTTTAAAATCTTCTGAGCGTCTGTTTTCAAGTCCCAGAAAAACTGAGTTGTGGGAACAGAGCAGTTCTCTTCTGCAGTCATACAGTCATAACCACACATACATATGAAGAGTTAGGTTGCAAAATGCGATAAACGGCATTTTTTGACATTTGGATTTTATTATTGGAAATCACTGTTCAGATGTACCTTAATCTACGTGTGAATTGCTGCCATTAATAACATTTAAGAATGCACATTTTAGGCAAAGTACAAAACGTATTTTTTTTTTACAAAACGCAATATCCGTCAGACCAGTTTCTTTACAAAGTGCGATATAACAGTTAGAGAGCGTTCAGGATGCGGCGCGAGCTCAGCATCCCCTGGGAAGAGAGTCATCGCCGGTGAAGTGCTCAGAGTTTGCTCATTGATTTAGCGATAGAAGATGAAGTCTTCAATTTCACAAAAAATAATAAAAAGGCCACAAAAGTGGACCAGAATAAGATACTTCTGCGTCAACAATACACAAATGCAGCAGGGAACGAGTCTCCGCTGATGTCAAGAGAAGGCCTAGGAGCGCCTTTTTTCCTACTCCCCATCACAAGATACCTGTCTGCAAGTGTCCCTTATAAGTTTATTTTTTAAATAATTTCTTAAATGTAGCTGAGTAGCCTATCTGAAGATTTATTTATGTGGTTGCACCTATTATTTAAAATTAATTCTTGTTGTTGTTGATTTATTATAAAGGAACTTAAAGGGCACATGTTGTTATGGAGAAAACGGTTTAGCTTTTTCACAACCAAATAAATAAGCTATTATTATTATTACAGTGAAATAATTCATTAAATATGACATAGCGAGGCAAGTTTGTGTCACGGACTCAGCTCCGCCCGCTCTAATCATACAGGTTTGGTTTTCTGCAGCGGTGTGGAAGGAGCCGCCCCCCACTCTTTCTGTACCAAGCTAAAGGTCATTTATCTAACTAACTTAATCTTACTTATCAAACAAAACATTGATTCACTAGCTTTTGGTAATGGTATTAATGTAGTATAATATAGCCTAAGGTGGATGTAGCGTTTTGCAAAAAAAAAAAAAAAAAAAAGTTATGTTATGTTATGTTGTGTACATTCTGGCCAAATCTAACTTAGAATCTTATTATTATTAATCAATCTTTGCATATATTATTCCATGTTTGACAATGTGGGTTGGATTAATATGTAGCATTTTGGCATGTTTTTTTTTTACTTAATTATAGACATAAAATTAAATAAAAAATATCCTGGATTTGAAAATATTGTGTTCCTGGCCTTCACTGAGCTCAAGTTATAGTTTAATGTACAGAAATTGTGAATGAACTTGACTGTTGATGTCCTGAAAAATAATGTCAAAATTACCAACATTTTTTTAAATGGATATATCTCGTTCTGCAATGAAACTCTTTATATACAGTTGAAGTCAGAATTATTAGCCCCCCTGAATTATTAGACAGCTTGTTTATTATTTCCCCAATTTCTGTTTAACGGAGAGAAGATTTTTTCAACACATTTCTAAACATAATAGTTTTAATAACTATTTCTAATAATCATTTCTAATAATGGACTTATTTTCTCTTTGCCATGACGACAGTAAATAATATTAGACTAGATATTCTTTAAGACACTTCTATACAGCTTAAAGTGAAATTTAAAGGCTTCACTAGGGTAATTAGGTTAACTAGGCAGGTTAGGGTAATTAGTCAAGTTATTGTATAACGATGGTTTGTTCTGTAGATTATCGAGAAAAAAATATAGCTTAAAGAGGCTAATAATTTTGTCCCTTAACGGTGTTTAAAAAAATGTAAACTGTTTTTATTCTAGTCAAAATAAAACAAATAAGACTTTCTCCAGAAGAAAAAATATTATCAGACACACTGTGAAAATTTCCTTGCTCTGTTAAACATCGTTTAGGAAATATTTAAAAAAGAAGAGAAAAATTCCAAGGGGTCTAATAATTAATACTTCAACTGTATATATATATATATATATATATATATATATATATATATATATATATATATATATATATATATATATATATATATATATATATGAAAGTATACACAGTTGAAGTCAGCCCACCTTTTTAAAACTTTTTTACAAATATTTCCCAAATGATGTGTAACAGAGCAGGGAATTTTTTCATAGTATGTCTGATGATATTTTTTTCTTCTGGAGAAAGTCTTATTTGTTTTATTTCAGCTAGAATAAAAGCAGTTTTAATTTTTTATGAACCATTTTAAGGTCAATATTATTATCCCTCCAATAACTTGCGTAGTTACCCTAATTAACTTAGTGAAGCCTTTAAATGTCACTTTAAGCTGTATAGAAGTGTCTTGAAAAATATCTAGTCAAATTATTTTTACTGTCATCATGGCAAAGAGAAAATAAATCAGTTATTAGAGATGAGTTATTAACATTGTTATGATTAGAAATGTGTTTAAAAAATCTGCTTTCCATTAAACAGAAATTTAGTACAAGAAATAAACAAGGGGGCTAATAATTCTGACTTCAACTGTATATAATTAAAAATATATATTTTATATATAATTTTATAAATATTTTATAAAAAATTATTTTATATATTTTTATATATAATTTATAATTTTTATTTTGAAAAATATAATTTAGACAGTAGTACTCAAGGGTCCAGGGGTCTGTTCTTCGGACCTCGCTTAAATAATCTAAGATTATATTACAGATCCTGGATCTTTTAATCTTGATAACTCATCTTAGGCTAATTTGGTTCTTCAAAAAAGTTTGCGAATCAGATTAAACTGATCTGAGAGGTGTTGTGACTGTGTGTTGTGACAGATCTATCGATCCTCAAAATCATTATCAGCAATACAACGATTGGCTGACGGCACAGCAGCGTGATGACATCTGATTAATGAACAGTTATCAAAATTACATGAAATCCGTAGTAAACGGTTCGTTAAATCTGATATGCAATAACAGAGTTGTGAGTCACGTGCTGGAGCAGAGCAGTTCTCTTCCCCTGTCATATGGTCATCCTTCAATATAAGCTGAAAATAAAAAAATATATATTAGTTAGACAGCAGTACTCAAGGGTCCGGGTCCCCACTATGTCAGACCTTACTGTGTGTATTCAGGACTAAGTGTGTTTCACAGTTTCTCTAACATGCCTCTGGTCCCCACAATGTTACACTATTGCATACATTCATACATTAGGACACACACTCTGTTTCATTTATATATTTTGATTAAGTTAAATAATTACAATTAAATGCACTACTACTACTACAACAACAACTACTACTACTACTACTAATAATAAAAATAATAACAACAACATTAAACACACCTCATCAGAGAGTTGTGAGTCTCGTACTGGAGCAGAGCAGTTCTCTTCCCCTGTCATATGGTCATCCTTCAATATAAGCTGAATATAAAAAAATATATATTAGTTAGACAGCAGTACTCAAGGGTCGCGGTCCCCACTATGTCAGACCGTACTGTGTGTGTATTCAGGACTAAGTGTGTTTTACAGCTTCTCTAACATGCCTCTGGTCCCCACAATGTCAGTGCATATGTTCACCAATTAGGACACACACTCTGTTTCATTTCTATATTTTGATTAAGTTAAATAATTACAATTAAATGCACTACTACTACAACAACAACCACTACTACTACTACAACAACTAGTAATAATAATAATAATAATAACAACAACAACAACAACAATATTAATAAACACACCTCATCAGAGTTGTGGGTCTCGTACTGGAGCAGAGCTGTTCTTTCCTTCTGTCATACGGTCATACTTCAGCAAACCTGAATATAAAAATATATATATATTAGTTAGACAGCAGTACTCAAGGGTTCCGGTCCCCACTATGTCAGACCGTACTGTGTGTGTATTGAGGACTAAGTGTGTTTCACAGCTTCTCTAACATGCCTCTGGTCCCCACAATGTTACACTATTGCATACGTTCACCAATTAGGACACACACTCTGTTTCATTTCTAGATTTTGATTAAGTTAAATAATTATAATTAAATGCACTACTACTACAACAACAACAACTACTACTACTACTTCTACTACTACTACTAATAATAATTATTATTATTATTAAATTTAAACACACCTCATCAGAGGGTTGTGGGTCTCCTACTGGAGCAGAGCAGTTCTCTTCTTCTCGTCATATGATCATACTTCAATGAAAGCTAAATATAAAAAACAAAAAATAATAATTAGACAGTAGTACTCAGGGCTCCTGGTCCCCACTATGTCAGACCGTACTGTGTGTGTATTGAGGACTAAGTGTGTTTCACAGCTTCTCTAACATGCCTCTGGTCCCCACAATGTTACACTATTGCATATGTTCATAAATTAGGACACACACTAAGTTAAATAATTACAATTAAATGCACTACTACAGCAACAACATCTACTACTACTACTACTACTAATAATAATAATAATAATAATAATAATACTAATAAACATACCTCACCAGAGAGTTGTCGGAGCAGTTTTCTTCTGCAGTCATATGGGCATCCTTCAATGAAAGCTATTTAAAAACAGCTTTGTTATATAAGTCATGTCATGACTATAAAGCTTTCATGACAGTCATATGAACCCCCCTTTAAAGTAAAGCATTACCCAATTAATTAAACTTTTTTACCCATTAAGACAAGAAGAAGATATTAAGAGATTGATTTCATTATCTCTTAAGGATGATGCAAACTCTTTATTTTTGAACAGATTTACCCTTAATCTATATTAACATTAAAAAACTCTTAGCTTTGCTGAATGTATTAAGGATTAATGTATTAAGTGATCAAAATGTCAAACCTTTCTCCAAGGCCAATCACATGCGCCATAGTCAAACGTTATTTCCTCTCCAAAGAAAATATCCCTGATTGCAAAAAGGCACAAATGAGGTTTTCTCTGAACAACGATCTTATTGACAGTGCAGTTAGGGTGCAGATCGTCCTCATGATCGGCATCAATGCTGCAAAACTAAGAGAAAAGAGCAAGCAACATTTTAATTATGCCCTCTCATAGCAATAAAAAGCTAAACTATGGCATGAATACAAACAGAATGAATATAATATATACATGTACATTTGAATGGGGAAAACACTTAACCACCTGTTCTTGTTTTACCATATAAAGTCAAACATAAAGAGAGTATTTTTATTAATATCTCATCTATGCTTTGCTTCCACAAGCTCTATCATTTGTACTCAACCACAAAACTTCCTTTAATAAATGTGGACAACGCAAACTCTGACCTAAAAGATTTAATGTGTAGGGTTCAAAAACTACAAAAACCTCACATTAGCATCCTCTCTGTGTGTGAATTATAAATACAGTAAACCTTTTGAAGTGGATCAGAACCTTTCAACAATGTTGTTCTAATACTATTGAACACCTGTTCTTCTTTCTTAGGACAGTTTTAAAGAACTTTTTTTCCACTTCAATTGTTTACAGGTCACACTTTACAATCAGGTTTTATTAGTTAATGTACTTACTAACATGACCTAGTAATGAACAATGCATGTACAGCATTTATTAATCATAGTTTAACATTTACTAATGCATCATTCAAATCTAAATTCATGCTTGTACCAGTAATAATGCATTGCAATAATTAATGCATTGTGCGTGTTCAACTAGTAATGAACAACTTTATTTTCATTAACTAAAGTTAACAAACATGAACAAATACTGTAATAAAGTATTATTCATTGTTCATGTTAGTAAATGCATTAACCAGCATTAACTAATTTAACCTTATTGTAAAAGGCTACCAGTTGACAGCAAATAAATAAATAAAACACACACAGTGAACAATTATGTACTTTTATATATGTTTTACACTAAGTTGGAGTTTATTATAATTATTTATCTAAAATAAAACGTTTCTACACGTCATAGAACAATAAATTAAGTACATTTCTAGGACCAGATAGCCCCACATTTTAATTATAACCTCTATATTATTACATTAACGTATAAATAGTATATAATAGTGTTATTTCAGGATTAACGTTAAATGTTTAAAGCAATTAACCATTTAAAAAGTACGATACAAGAACTATGAAAACATACCTTAGTAACCTTCTATATATTCGGTTTCCAGTGAATGGGTCTTGTCAGTGGAGCTGGTGATGTGTTTCTCCGCATCTTTTAATGGTTTTATCCTCCGTCGATCCATTTAGCCGCCCGGTGATTGGTGACTGTCTGACCGCGGCTCATGCACTCCACCCCGGCCTCTGACTCACGTAGCACCGGGCAGTTAGCACGTTAGCACATTAGCGCGAGTAACTTTTACTCGTGTAAACAAGTTAAATTACATACCGAACTGTATTTTGTGTCTTATCAGTGTTATATTAATACGTAATTTGAAACAACATCCATTAAAACACCCAGGAAATTCGTTAAAACATTTAATTAACTATACCTGATAACTGTCAAAATATGCAACATAAGTATTTGTCATATAACCTGTTTTATTACATTATGATGGTGAAAAACATTCTAACTTACCCAAAAATTCGAATAATTTGATGATAGATCTTAATTAAGTTGATTAAAGTCGGATTCATTTATGAGATTGCGCATGTGCAGTAGGCAGAGTGTGTGAACTGCGTCAAGTGTGTGTCAGGGTGCAGTACCGCCATCCGACTACAGGACCGCTATAGAGCAGTGCGCCGACACACACTTACACACTCAATTCAGGTAAATGGTCAAGGTGGGGATCAGTGAAAAAAACTGCACTAGGCATATCAGCAACGCCCCCTGAGTCTTTTAAAGGCAAAACATAGTGGGGACCGGGCGATCGGTCCCCACTATGTTTTTGGTCCCCACTTTGTGAGTGTGCTATCATGCTGAGGTCCCCACCATGTAATAAAAACAAACACACACACACACACACACACACACACACACACAAATCTGCATGTATACTTGTTTTTGGGAATTATTAATTTATATATTAGGGAAAAAATACTGTGAAAATCATTTGTTTTGAACAAGTAAAGAGTGAGTAAATGTAAGTAAAGTTTTATTTTTGGGTCAACTTAACCTTTAAGTATTTTGCTTGAGGCACTTATTAAGCAAAAAAAAAAGATGTCTGTTCACATTCCATCCCTTTCCGCCCCCTGGGGCCAGTATTGCAAACGCTGTCACACCTAAAACATATTTTGGTAATCCCTTTTGTCTCACGTCAGAGATACACACAGCAGTGGTCATTTTGAACTATGTATGCTGATCTATTATTGTAGGAATATCAAATGTCTATCAGATGGAGTCCAGACTCTCTGCCGTCAGTCTGAGGACTAACTTCCTCAAACTTTTGATTGATTCTCCCAAGTATGCGCAAACTACTTTATTTTATCAAGCACACGTCCTATTTTTCTGCACCTACAATACAAAGTAAACACGTGGGCAGCTTTGGAAAACAAGACGTTTATTCAAATATGACAAAATAACCTGTTTTCAATAAAAGCATTATGCTAACATCGATGTCAGGGATACCTCTGACATGGGTGAAATATGCGGGGAGGTAATATTAGCTAAATCAGCACAGCAGCGCCTGCTTCAGAGAGGAGATATTAAGAGGCGGTGGAGGCTAAATAGGGTTGTTTTTCTGGAGCACAGAGTAATGACTGTTGTGTGTGGGGAGCAAACATAATCACCTGAATGCATGCTGAAACAAATGTATCAAATTATTGCGTTGAGAGAAAACTATACGTAATGGCATCATTACATCAGGCTGTATTTTTGTTTTCTTCTCATTTTGCGCACTCTTGTTCTGTCTATTTTCAGATCCCCCTAATGTTTCATGCCTATTTTATCCAAACAAAACACATTTTATAATGAAAAGGAGTTGGTAATATATTGATAGACTGAAAGTAAAAAGCAAAAGTGTTTCGTATGCAGCAATTAATCTGAAAATGTGACACTCTGTGACTGCTGTTAAATTAATTTCAATGTAATTTAAAACACAATGTTGTTTCCCTGATAACACGAAACCTAATTAAAAGAGTTCAGAATGCATTTATAGATACATCACCCTTTGCAAAACACATATAAACCATTTGCACATTAAATTTAGTGCATAAAACGCTGCTTATCGCAAAACCATAATAGCAACTAAAGTGGATTTGTAGCATGATTGTGTTTTGAAAAGTGCAAGGTTAGAATGATTAACGGATGCTGATGAAACTGATGGAATTATCACGGCGGGCAGAGATGTTTGATTCAGGAAATGTTCCATCTCGGTTGCGATAACAACATTAATTAATCGTGCATCAAGTCGATGTTTGAAGTAGTCACAACAGCGGCCAAATCTGTTTCTGCAACTCCTCAGGGTAAACAAACGCCTGTCGAAATTGCTCGAAACCTCTGTGCGTTTATTAAAAGCGTGGTCGCCAAAGCACAGATTTGGTCTGCTCTTTAATGAAGGTGTGTTTGCAGCCAGACAAAAGCTGGGTATCATCAGATGATTACGATTTCAACCACGCAGACCGGCAGATTTGATGTACTGTCTAATTTAAAAACACAGTGATGAGGCTTTGCTGCGAGAGATTCAAATGGAGGAAATTACAGGCGGCTTGGCGTTGGAGCGTGTTGTTGTCAATGCTGGTAAATGAAAGAGTGATTTGGAAAATTGGTTTGTCAGGTTTTGTCTCTGCTTTGATCTGAACCCCAGGACTAAAGACGATAATGCCCTGTAAAAGCCATGGCAACCAACTGGCAATCAATATCACTGCGAATTAACTCAGCAAACATGTAAGTGGGTTTATTTGATGGTAAAAAGACTGACTTAAAGTCTGTGTGGAAGTTGCTGAGACTTTTATTTCAGTCTGATGATGTACTTCCAACTAAAGGTAGGGCTTTCTTTTTCATATCATTCTCTCATAGCAATCTAATGGTTCATGGGATAATTTTGAATTAAACTATTGATAAAGAGTAATGGTGTGTTCAAAAAAAAAAAAATGTGAAGACAACACCTGCATTGCTTCACTTGCTCTAGTTTACTCTCTATAGAGTTGAATTCAGATATATTAGCCCCCCGGAATTATTAGCACCCCTGTTTAGTTTTTCCCCCAATTTCTGTTTAACGGTGAGAAGATTGTTTTTAACACATTAATAAACATAATAGTTTTAATAACTGATTTATTTTATCTTTGCCACGATGACAGTAAATAATATTTTACTAGATTTTTTAAGACACTTCTATACAGCTTAAAGTGACATTTAAAGGTTTTACTAGGTTAATTTGGTTACCTAGACAGGTCAGGGTAATTAGGAAAGTCATTGTATAACAATGGTTTGTTTTGTAGACTATCGGGGAAAAAATAGCTTAATGGGGCTAATAATTTTGCCCTTCAAATGGCTTTTAAAAAATAAAAAACTGCTTTTATTGTAGCCAAAATAAAACAAGACTTTTTTCCAGAAGAAAAATAAAATTATTAGACATACCGTGAAAATGTCCTTGCTGTTAAACATAATATGGGAAATATAAAAAAAAAAAAAATTTAAAAGGGGGCTAATAATTCTGACTTCAACTGTATGTACACATAAACAGTGGTGCACATTCTCTATTATTTGCTTTGCAGTGCTGAAATGTACCTCGATTGGAGTTAGGGCTATATATTGTAATGTGAATATAATTTCATCAGATAAATTGAATAGCTCTATTTGGAAAGATTTCATTCATTTAGATAGATTGGGATTAGGCATGGGCCGGTATAAGATTCTGACGGAATGATAACCTTGAATAAATATAGCACAATTTTTAAGTTTTTACGGTATTGTGATTACACCCCTAAAATACATTCTTTTTAAATGTCTGGGTAAAAAACAAAAACTTTACACACGATACATTTTATTTTGGGAAACTTTTAAAATATTTTGGAGCAGTAAACATGTCAGGCTAAATAATTCATATGAATTATTGACTTCTTCTGTCTTCATTAGTTTGAAAATCACAGAATTATTTTATGCTTTATGGAGATCTTTTCTGCTGAAGATACTGTTGTCTTAAAAACTTAAAACAAAATGTAAAAAAACAAACAAACAAACCGCTGTATAGCTTAAACAAAGTTATCGTCCTGTGTCTAATTGGGATGATTAAGTCTTTTTTTATGCAGTGTGTTTACATAAATTATAATAAATTACAAGCATATATAAATCTAATACAGCAAAGATAAAATTGAAATAAACAGTGCTTTATGGGGACTCTAACAGCATTCATGTACAACAATTTAACAATCAAGTGTAAAATAACATGGTCATCATTATATACGTTATTTAAAAATAATAATAATTAATATTGTCTAAACCAGAGATGCCCAAGTTGGCCCATTGTAACCTTTGATTTGGCCCACCATCCCATCTGAGAATGATGGAGAAATCGTCATTTCTAAATTGATGTAACATTTTTTTGTTTGTTTTATTGTTGAGCTACAAAAAAAGCAAACTGAATGAAATATTTCAATTAAATATTGTAAATTAATCTGATTTTTAAAAATGAAAATACTGTCACTTGACGAATAGAGGACTTTGCAAAAGACATCGGCAAGAATATCAAGACAAAAACTAGTGTTATTCTTTTATAAATGAGATTGCTTTGTTTTAACTGTGATAAGTTCATCATAAAATACTGTATTAGTTAATATAAAGTAGTTTTTTTATAGTGATTTTTAAACATTATTAAATTAATTAGGAAGTTATCCATGGCAACTATGTTTACTCTCGACCCACTAACCTTAATCAAATTTGGTTTTTGGCCCCTCTTAAAAAAAAGTTTGGGCTACCCTGGTCTAAACGTTCATTCATTTATTTTATTTTCCGCTTAGTGCTTTTATTAATATATGGTTGCCACAGCAGAATAAACCACCAACTTATCCAGCATGTTTTAGGCAGTGGATGCCCTTCTAGCTGCAACCCATCACTGGGAAACACCCATACACTCCCATTCACACTCAGACATTACGGACAATTACCCTATTCATCAATAGTGCATGTCTTTGGACTTGTAGGGAAAAGTGGAGCACCTGGAGAAAACCCACGCAAACACAGGGAGAACATGCAAACTCCACACAGAAACGCCAACTGACCCAGCTGAGGCTAGAACCAGCGGCCTTCTTGCTGTGAGGCAATCGTGCTACCCACTGTACCACCGAAACTTTTAATCAAATAAATACTCTAATCCTGCAATTTGACGGTTGTGGATACACACAATATCAATGCTAAAACAATATACTGTGCAGCCCTAATTCACGTGTTTGCCTTGAATTTGTATTTAATATACTCATGTGAATACTTACGCTTCACATTAAGTTCACATCAAATGCGAACTTAAGTCATCATTTGAACCAGAAAGAGTCCACTTGTATTTGTGTGTATTTATGATTGAAACAATAATGTGCTTACTGCATATAAAATAAAGAAAACAAACATGGATCATTATCTGCAGTCTCAGTTTCCATAAATTTACTTCTGAAAAGAAGATTTAAACATTAAACAATTACTAAATAATACAAATTTAGTCATTGACGTTATAAAATATTTACTATTTAGAATATTAAATGTACTCTGTGAAAACACACATTTTTGTTATCAGTCAGCTATATCAGTATCAGAAATGGCTAATTACCCATTGTGTGGAGAACAGCTGCAAATACAAATAGACAGGTGTCAGCATTAGCTAGTTTTGCTGTCAGGGCAGGTTTTCCAGTCAATGGAAAAAGAAACGACAGCAGGTATGGTTCTCTTGTGTTTACAGTGAGTTCAGATCAGTGCTTTTGACCTTCATTATTTATACTCTGATCATATAGTAAACTATCTATGGGATAATCAATGAGTTGCCATGCATTAAAGGATTTTAAAACACATGATGCAAAGGCAAAGAACTGCCTGCTCATTCCATGGCCATTTGCCAACACTGTAAAGTCTTTGATCCTAAATGTCCAGTAAATTACTGGCTAATAGTTGGATTACATTCACAGTAAGGTCCTGTATGCAAATTCACAGTTAATTACTGTGAGGTACTTCATAATAACAATAATTATGTAAATATTTCTATATATCAAAAAAATGCTACCATAAAAGTTAATGTGTATTAATTTCTGTTCAGAATAAATTATTAATAGTGTTTAAATTACTATAACTACCATGCACAATATTTAGAGTAATTAGCTGTAGTCTTGATCCCTGCATTAATTTCAAAATAAAATTATTTTCTTTCATTCATTTTGTTTTCGGCTTAGTCCCTTTATTAATCTGGGGTTGCCACAGTGAAATGAACCGCCAACTTATCCAGCATGTTTTACACAGCAGATGCCCTTCCAGCCGTAACCCATCACTGGGGAACATCCATACACACTTATTCACACACTCACACTCATACACTACGGTCAATTTTAGCCTACCCAAATCACCTGTACCAAATGTTTTTAAACTGTGGGGGTAACTGGGGAGAACGCCAACACGGGGAGAACATGCATACTCCACACAGAAATGCCAACTGACCCAGCTGAGGCTCGAACCAGCGACCTTCATGCTGTGAGATGAACGTGCTACCCACTGCACCACCGTGTCACCACATTCAATTTCATGTAAAAATGATTAGTTAAATACTATAAAGTGACACTAATGCAATTTACAGTGAAACATGACAGTAACATGTTGTGAAATTCCAGGAATTTAAAACAGTGACGTTATAGACAGTTCAACACAGTTCTGCTTTTTGCAGTGTAACATTTGACTGACTTTTTATCAGTTGTAACATGTTAATCTGTTCAATTTGAATCAGTCACAGGCAGACAGAGAGAGGTCATGTGTGTGCATGTAAATGACATGGGCATATCTAACAGCTCATAGTAACGTGTTAGCTATCTCTTATATAAAAAAAGAGTAAATATATTAAGCAAATTTGCAGGTTGGTTAATCCGCTTGTTAAGTGGTGACGTGTTTGTGACGTTTGTAATACTGTTTTTTTGGGTCCAATTTGAGTGGAGAAATCATTCGTTTATGATCACATTTTATTTCTATCACACATTAAAGTTAATTTTATATAAAATCATAGTGTACACAACAATCTCTTGGCTTGCTGCATAACAAATACCAAAAATTTAACAATTTATAATGTAATGTAATGTAATGTAATGTGTATTTATATAGCGCATTTATTGTGTATGGCCATACACCCAAAGCGCTTTACAATCATGAGGGGGGTCTCTCCACACCACCACCAGTGTGCGGCATCCACTTGGATGATGCGACGGCTGCCACAGGACAACGGCGCCAGTGCGCTCACCACACACCAGCTATTGGTGGAGTGGAGAGACAGTGATCGAGCCAATTCAGTGGAAGGGGATGATTGGGAGGCCATGATCGTATGGGCCGATAGAGGGACTTTGGCCAGGACACCGGGGTTACACCCCTGCTCTTTCACGAGAAGTGCCATGGGATAAGAATTATAAGAAAATAATTACTTTCTGGCCATCAGATATTCATGGACATATATACTGCGATCGTGATTTTCAAAAGCATTATATCAATTGTAAATGTTTATTATTACCATTTCATGAGTCTCCCCATTCAATTGAAAAGAGCACTTGGACCTGGAAGCCGCTTCGCGTGACGTCACACTTAACAAGCAGATTGGCCATCAGCTTCCAACAACTCTTACAACTGTCAATGAGTAACTACTAATATTTGAGGGAAGCGCATTTATTTCAAACTGTTATCAAAACTGACTAAAACTACCTCTGCATTAATTATTTTATTGCACACCTTCCTGATAATCAGAATCACTGATTTCAAAAAACCATATAATAAGCAGTAAATAAACTATAAACAAAGGATCTCTTTTTTTCTGGATTTTCTTATTTATTTGCCTGTCACATTCCACATTGATACACCCTTTATAGGATTGGTTTATGTTTATGTTATTTTAATATTTTTGACATTGACAGCTCTTTGCTAATAGCCTAATAGACCCTACATATGTAGGCAAGAGTGATTTTCACATCATTTTGTTGTAAAACTCTTGCCTTTCAGATTTCAACTCAGATTTTCAAAAATACATACTCATGCAATATTTGTACGTTTTTTTACTGGGTCTTAAATATTTTTAGTGCAATATCATTGTTTTTTAAATGAGTGCTGAATCACTTTACTACTTGAAATATTTTATGTGTAATTGTTTTATGTGTAATATTATTGGTTTTGGTTAATATTATTTTCATTACTTGATATATGACTTAATAGTATTAGTTACCACTGATTCTTTTAAGTGTAATATCTTATATAATAGTTTGTATACTTATGTATTGTGGCTGTTTCCTTTTATAGATTGGTTGGATTTATGTGACTTATTTCACTTATTTAATTTATTTATTTTGTCTTGTGGTTTTGTGTTTCTGTGTTTTGTGTGTTACGGCAGTCATTACATAAGCAATTTCCTGCGGGATCAATAAAGTTTTCTAAGTCTAAGTCTAAGTCTAATGCTGCTTACATATTATTAAAGCACAGTTTGTGTTGAATACAGTGTCATTAGACTTTAGCCATCAATATGTTGATAAGAAGCTGCTAAAAGCACAAACGTCAAAGACCAAAGGCATGTCAAAACTTCGCTATCTTTCTCAAAACCCCCGAGAGTTCACGCCACAGGGTTAAACTCTATACTAAGACTCCAACGGCGTTATTTTTTCATCTTTGTGAGAGATCAGGCATGAATTTGATTAGACCGCTAGATAGTGAATTACACTCACACAGTCGACGCTCGCTCGGTGCAGAAATGGTTCTCTTGAGCCAAGCATATGGAGAGCTGTCTCTGTTATTGGCCTGATTACTTCAGCTGTCTAGAAATCAAGCTCCGGCATACTTACCCTCCTTTATGGGTGGGATGCTAGACTGTTTTCTTGTAAACAATCAATGCAGGATAAATGTGGCATTCGCGACTCTGAGGCGGCCTGCCTTCCAGCGTTTAAAGTACTAGTCTGGCTTCGTCGCCAACAATTAACGTGTTTAAATACACATGGCTGCAGATTCCATCTGTTTCCTTGTCAGTCTGTCAACTTTTTTTTTGAAACCATCTCTTTTTAGCGGTTGAATCACTACTACGTCTCACAGCTTTTTGCCAAGTCTTCCATCCACCTCCTTCAACGTGACAGACTTGAAATGCATTCAGACGAACACATACATATGGCTTTTATTCACAGATGTACTGACAAGTGCTGGCAAATTGGGGACCAAAACTGCAATCTCTGGGGTGAGTTGAAATTATAGTGTGGTGAAAAGTTTCGAAAGTAGAGTGCTCTCGCTCAGGTCTACTTGAAAGTTACATTCAAGCAGGCTTTTGGCAACCCCGCTAAGAGCTTGACAACAAAACAAAGTTATTTGTAGCTCTGAAGTTAAAAAACCCTCGTGAATTGGAGTTTTTGTTGCGTTCCAGAAGCTGGACCCAATTTTCTATCAAAACAAGTTGGTGTGAAGAGCAAATCTGTGACCTGTAACCGAATACAGCGACATAGTAAAACGCTGAGACCTTAACCTTTCTGCCTCTGAGGAGCCACGATTGCGCTGGAGGTGATTTCATTAGCGCCGCATGAGGGCATAAGGGTGGCATAACCATGCAATGTTGTCAATGTGAAAGCACAGGGGTGGAGCTGGAAACACAAACCGCCCCACAGACCTGAAAGTCATTAGCGTACCCGTTAATTAGCTTCATTTGCTATGAAAACAAACTGGGGCCAGATGGTAAGGCTAGCGAGTATTCATCGATCTCGAATCCCACACCAGCGCACGCTTGAGTTAGAAAGTGGGTTGTCCGCACGAAAGACATTCAAGAGCTTCCTCTCCTGGAGCAGATTGGTGGTTGATGGTTGAGAGAAGACAAATTAGCAGCAAAAAAAGACAGACTTGAGTGAGAAGTACAATTATGGGTAAAAGACGGACTTTTGGCAAGCCAAGATGAAGGATTTGCAGGTCTTACCATTTAACCACAACGTTTTCACCAATAGAAAGACTGATTAGGCTGAGCTAAAAACGCCACAACAGACATTTCAAATTGAAGCCTGTGCTGTATATACAACGATCACACACCTGATTAGTGAAATAATTTGTTATTTAATGTTTTAAATATTGTAGACTTTTGCAGTAAACAGGGATATGTTATATTAATGTTTATTAATGATTAATGTTATATATTACATGTTTCATAAATAAATAGCATATGTTAGTTTAGCTGATATGAGTCATTCAGTATCAACAAAGAAAACTGTAAGAGTTTGGTCAAATTTGACAATTAAAAACTAATAATAAATCCAGAGGAAGAGCAATAGTAATATTGATTGAATATTACTAATATTAAATTAAAATCAAGTATAAACACTATATGCATAATTATAAAAAAAATCAAGTTAAATCCACTTAACAGTTCCGAGTTTACTCAATGGGTTTACTCATTTTTTAAGCAAAGTCAATTTGATGCTTTTAAGGCAAAACGTTTACTCGTTTTACATTATTAAAGTGACTATTCACATTTTATAGTGTAAATCAAGGAAAAAAAAAATTCAATTGCTGGTAGTATATTTTACAAGAAGCCTTTGTGCCTTTATAAATATACACTCACCGGCCATTTTATTAGGTACACCTTAATAGTACTGGGTTGGATGCCCTTAGACTTCCTTTGCCCTTAGAATGGCCTTAATCCTGCCTAATGCGAATCTCCCATCTCCAGCACATCCCTAAGGTGCTCTATTGGATTGAGATTTGGTGACTGTGGAGGCCATTTGAGTACAGTGAACCCATTGGCATGTTCAAGAAACCAGTCTGAGATGATTCACGCTTTATGACATGGCGCATTATCCTGCTTGAAGAAGCCTCAGAAGATGGGAAGACAGTGGTCATAAAGGGATGGACATGATCAGCAACAATACGCAGGGAAGCTGTGGTGTTGACACTATGCTCAATTGTTACTAATGGGCCCAAAGTGTGCCAAGGAAATATCCCCCACACCCATATACCACCCCCACCAGCCTGAACCTTTGATACAAAGCAATTTCTGACCCTAGCATCTGAATGTCGCAGCAAAAATCGAGACTCATCAGACCAGGCAACGCTTTTTCCAATCTTCTATTGTCCAATTTTGGTGAGCCAGTGTGAATTGAAGCCTCAGTTTCCTGTTCTTAGCTAACAGAAGTGGCACCTGGTGTGGTCTTCTGCTGCTGTAGCCCATCTGCCTCAAGGTTCAATGTGTTGTGCATTCATTGATGCTCTTCTGCATACCTCAGTTTTAACGAGTGGTTATTTAAATTACTGTTGTCTTCCTACCAGCTCCAACCTGTCTGGTCATTCTCCTCTGACCTCTGGCATCAACAAGGCATTTGGCCCCCAGAACTGCCGATCACTGGATATTTTCTCTTTTCAGACTATTCTCTGTAAACCCTAGAGATGGTTGTGCGTGAAAATCCCAGTAGATCAGGAGTTTCTGAAATACTCAGACAAACCTGTCTGGCATCAACAACTTTGCCACATTCAAAGTCACTCAAATCACCTTTCTTGTCCATTCTGATGCTCAACTGCAGTTTAAACTGCAGCAGGTCATCTTAACCATGTCTAAATGCCTAAATGCATTGAATTGCTGCCATGTGATTGGTTGATTAGAGATTTGCATTAACAAGCAGTTGGACAGATGTACCTAATAAAGTGGCCAGTGAGTTTATTTATTGTACATAATAAAACACTGAATATATTAAATGAAACTGCAATAGACGCTGTCATAAAACACACCTTAACAACATGTGCTGCAATTCGTGCATTTATCACCTTATCATACACTTGCATTCAGTCTCTGGTTTCATTGCATTATGCTTTAATTTTTAAAATAAAATACCTTTAGATTACGTAATACATGATGCCGCTGCATTCATTGAGTTTTCTGTATTACAGTGTGCCTCCTGCATGCAACATCTGTAACCTTGAGCATTTACAGCTCAGAGGACGCAGTTCACTATTTATGACCAGGTCGACGGGAAAGACTCCATTCTTGTGGTGGTAATCTAAGTGAAGCACTGAAAACAACATGCAATTCAATAAATAAAAAGGGTGCAGGGCTTCTCTTAATCCACTTCCAGATCTTTGGGTAGCCAACAGCGCTGCACTCATTTTAGCTAAATAACATGATTTCTGGTCATCTAATCTAGTAATGCTGCTCTTTTGAGACTACTGCCATAGCTCCAAGGTGTTTTAGTGCTTGTTACAGAGAATGTAACTATTATTATTATTATTATTCATGCTTTTTACTAAATGCTAAGGTGTAGTTTAAACTCTGTTGCAGAAATAAAGTAGTATATGGTGCTTTTAGATTGTACTAGAAGAATCGGTTTGGTTATTGGTGTGAATATGAGAAACAGAGGCACACAAAAATGACTAAAACATCATAGAATATATATATATATATATATATATATATATATATATATATATATATATATATATATATATATATATATATATATATATATATATATATATATATATATAATTTAGTATTATTTATTTGTTATTTTTTATGCATTTATTAAAAAAAATGTTAATGATCATTATATTAAAATTTGTTCATTAATTAACTGACTATAAAGCAGCCCAATACTTTTATTGGGAATATTTCTATTAAAACATTCTTAGTTTATTTTCCCAATGACTGTTTTCTGTTTCTATTTATTTATTTATGTATCTATTTATTTATTCATTCATTAAGTTTTATTTATTTATTAATGTATTTATTCATGTATTTATTCATTCATTTATTAATTTATTTATTTATTAATGTATGTATATTTATTATTCATACATTCATTCATTAATTTCTTTTATTTATTCATTTAATCATTTTTGAACTTATTTATTTATTCATTGACTTATTCATTTATTAGTTCATCAATTTACTTTTATTTATTATTTATTATTTTAAACATTTATTAATTAATTAATTAATTCATTTATTTAGTTACTTTAAATTATTTATTCATAAATTTATTCATTCATTTACTTTTATCTATCGATTGATATATTTGTTCATTCATTCATTCATTTAATCATTCACTTATTTATTTTAGTAAGTATTCACACATTTATTTATTCATTCATTCATTCATGGATTCATTTATTTATGCATTTATGTATGTATCTATGCATGTATGTATGTATTTATTCATTCATTTACTTCTTTTTGTTTATTTCTTTTTATAACTTTTTTTTTTTCCTTGAGAAACTGCTTTAACGTGTAATAAGCCTATTTATAAGCAGCTGACATGATTTGGTCCCACTGTGTTTTACCTTCAACTTAGCCAGTGCATACATTACATGCTGCTCAGCTATGTTATTGGCAGGAATGACTCTACATGAATGCAACTTAATCAACTTTTATTAGAAACATACATATGCAGATGACATGATTTGGTCCCACTGAGTTGTACAGTTAACTTATAAAGTCCAGTTAACTCACCAGGTGCATATAGCATATGATAGAGCTGCATGCACCACTGTTTTAGGCAGGAGAGGCACCGCTTGCATGAAGCTTATGCTTAAAATAAGCCGAAAAAACTGTTTTACTTTTTTTTTTTTTTTTTGTATTTTTGCCTCTAGGAAATCACAAATACACCAGAATTCAGGGTTCAAGTGAGTTTCCGATCATTTGTAATTTTCAAGGAGAGCATCTATATTCCTGGCAAGGAGCGCAATGATAAGTAGAGCAAGGTCATTTGCGTAATTTCCCTTAAAAATGTCCTCTCAGTCTCTGCTCCATCTCTTGCAATGTCCTACCATCTAATCTCTGCCAAGATCTGAGGAGCCCATTAGCTTGCTGTCGGAGGGGTCTGTAAGTAATCGTTTGCCGTAGAGGAATGAAATTGACAAGTGCTTAAGCCTTGAGCACAGACAGAACACAATTCCCCAGCACATTTCCGATAGCTCTATAATCAGACCAGAGATAGAAAGTCACATCCTCTGCCCATCTTAACAATCTTCATCTCTCCACCAAATGTTGCTCATCTCAGATGGAGAAAACTTTTTTTTTATATATATACCTCTTCTCTGCACTCAACCTCCTACTGTTTCTTTTTATGACTTGATATCTCATTCTATCTATCCTTCCATATGTCTATATATAGTGTGTGCTGTTCTGTACATAGCCTATTTTTATACTGTATATTAAAATGTTCCTTTCCTGGAACTAATGAATAAAAAGGCATTAGTGGATTTTTAAATTTTGTTGTATTCATAAATTACTAACTTGTTGACTATTAATAACAAACTTATGTCATAAAAGCATGTTGTTTTTCTAAAGTAATCCAGTTCATCAGAGTAGTCGGCACATGGTTTGGGTACGGGATTTCACTTACTGTGTGTTGTTTAGTTGTTTACACACTAAAGAGAATCATATTATAAGAATTGTTATATATATATATATATATATATATATATATATATATATATATATATATATATAGAGAGAGAGAGAGAGAGAGAGAGAGAGAGAGAGAGAGAGAGAGAAATAAAACAGTTCTGTCTTCTGTTCTGTACAGAGACAAGCAGAGCACATTCCAGAGTTTGCTAAACATTGCTGCTGTTGGACAACAATGTACTTTTGACAATTTTTTAGTCTAGAATGTAGTTGTTTAGATTGCAACTATGCAGTTATTACAAGGATAGTGCCTATTTTAAACTATTTATCATTTCGAAGCATCGAATTCAGTGCATTGGCCACCATCAGCCCGTCATTTTAGACATTATGCTAGGGAATCATTCAAATACAAGCTCTAAATCGATAGTTTCTGCTGTTCTGACCGTCAGCTGAGGATGTGTATGAGTGGTGGAAGAAAGTAGTTCATTTTACAAAAGGGTTTTTAGACTCTCATGTTTGATTTTTTTATTTTATATACGTGATTGTCATCAAACTGTTGTATGAGCACAATATCACATGAGTAGCAGGGCAATATGGCTGTATATCATCACTGGTGGGGCACTAAAGCACTCAGCCTGCGGCCTCAAGCCAACGCACACCTTTGACCAGTGCCAAAATACAGCCATATGGCACCGCTACTCGTGTGATATTGCTCATACATATAATGATAATTAGATCCAAGTATCAACAAGTGAACATCAAGCCATTTGATCACCAACTGTATTTTATTTATTATATTATTTCACTGACCGTTTTATGTATGGCTGATTTATTAAATAAAACCAAACAAAATAAGTCATTTAATTTTGAACTAGACTTTATTGATAAGCACTATTTTTTGCTGATTCATTTAAAAGACCTAATTCATATAAATCAATTGTTTGGCAATTAGACCATTGTAAAGCACAGATTCATGCAAATTCACACACATGCATGCATGCGCACGCGCACACGAACGCGCGCACTCGCACTCGCACACGCACGTGCGCACACACACACGCACCCCCACACACAGACACACACAGACACACACAGACACACACACACACACACACACACACACACACACACACACACACACACACACACACACACACACACACACATTTGATTCATTTTATTTGGAATGACTAATACTATTAAAACAACACAGCATCCAAATAATCGTAAGGAGCCCATAATGTTTCACAATAAAAGCAGCATGCAACCATTGATGATCTTTTGCGTGGCACTAGACACTCAATCCATTCTACGTGCAGTATTAAGTAAATGGATTAAGGATAGAGATGGCATCGTCTTCTCCACACATGAAGACTGCCTATTATTGCAGATACAGAACAATACTTTGCAATTTGTTTAGAGTTTTTTTTACTGAGTCCGGCAATTTGTAGTCCTCTCACACACAGTTTATGAACATGCCCAAGGCTACCGTAAATTAAAACCACCAACTTTGTGTTGTAGCCACACACTTTCAGAGCATTCACTAATGGTTGATATTTCAGCATTTTTTCTGAATAGCACAGATCCATGTATGAGTCAAAACAACAACCTACTTCCATAATCAGAATGTTTTTCAGTACTTCATTCACAACAACAATATCAGGAGTGTTTGGAAAATCTCTAATGACAGCACTCAGAACATGTGCATTACTGCTCAGTGATGGAAACCAGTTCATTCGTACAGTCTTGTTAGTGTATAGTGCACTGTGCACACTGACTCTGTCCACCTCTTTAGCTGTGATGTTCACAATGCGATCGTGACGTGTGATGTACATGCCTCTGAACGCGGGGCAGCCGTTCATTATGTGCGCTGTTGATTCCACCGTTCTATCGCTATGTAATAAGCAGAAGGGCTCGTGGTGTTTCGGGTACCACACGGACAGATTAAACTTTGTAGGAAGTGTTTGTAAACGAGCTCTAATGACAAACTTAAGAATAGTGTGGTCAATAGCGGGGTTGTGTAGCGCAGTGTGTGAGACTGTGTGATCCGCGCTCTGCAGGCAGGCCAGTTTGCCCTGCAGCCGCAGATGAGTCCAGTAACTGCGCTGCTGTGTGTAAAAGTGCTGGAGAATCTCATATCTGCACGTCCTGCCCTTCAGCTCCTTCTTTTCTCCACCATTATCTAAAGTTGCTTTAGCAGATGTGTTATCAATGTCCATGATCGCCTCATCGCTGACTTTCACCTGCTGTCCGCTCGTGTTCCTCCAGCTCAGCTGTATGTTATTGCTGCTGCACAAGTCATTCAGGTCCGGCCAGTCTGAGCGCACTCCAAATCCCACAGACGCTGTATCTAGCCTACCATTGAGTTTCTTTCTGAATCCTAAGAAACTTGGTTCTCCTTCAGCTGCATATGGCACCTTGCGTTTACCCAGATCCAGAAGGAGTGAGCTCCGGGCTAGCCTTTGTACTGTCGGGTCATCGCTGTTCAACATGTGCAATAGATGGTTTATCCTAGTAGCTGTGTAGATCCACTCGATATTGGGAAACCCGAGTCCGCCCTCTGTTTTATTAGTGAATAAAATACTTCTTGTCGTGTGTGTATTAAGACATAGCCATTTTCGCGCCAGCTGCACAGCCTTATCATTCATTTGCTTTAAAGCTTTCTTTGAGATGTGTACGTTAGCAAACAGATGTTGTATTTTGGAGAGAGCGATCTCACGAACTGCTTGAAGTTTTAGACAGGCTGGTAGGGGACAGCGATCTATTTTGTCCAGTCTGCTAAAATATTCATTGCAGATTTCATTCAGTTGTTCTTGCCATTCTCCAGCTACGTTAAATTTATGTCCAAGGTAACTATAAGTCTCATGTCTGGCATAAACTCTGATCGCATTTCCTGAGATTGTGAACACAGGTGGATGGTCATATTTGGCTCTGTACCACCTGTTGCCGCCGGATCGGCGTTCATAAAACACTGCACACTTGCTGTTCTTCACCTCGAGTCCAGACCACTGCAGAAAGCGGTCAGTGTCTGACAACATATTGGTAATGACATTTTCCTCTCTTGACACTAAGACGACGTCATCTGCGTAGGCTTGGACGGGATTCGGAGATATGACATCGGGCGGGGCGAGGAGGCAGATCCATTTCAGCCATTGGTTTAATGCTAGAATAAAATTCACTGCGCTCCAAGGACAGCCTGTTTTAATTCCAACTGTAAGCTTTATGGGTTTTGTCAATTGCTGTCCGCACATTACTTGTATAAAGGATTTCTCATATACATCCTTAATTATGAGTCTGTACTGCTCTGGCAGTTTAATCTCTTCAAGAGAGCGAATCATTTCACTATGAGGTAAAGACCCAAAAGCATCCCGAAAGTCAAGAAACACAGCAAAAAAGCGTGAGGACTCGTGTTTAAAGTCATCAATAGCAGTCTTCAAACAGAAGACATGTTCGTTCATTCCTTGCCTCTCTATATATGCTTTTTGCTTTGTTGATAGTATACCAGAATCCACAAGCCAAGGCAGAATACGATTTACAATGCATTTCATAAATACCTTGTAAATGGAGGGCAGCAGTGATATATCCCTCCAGGTGGAGGGGTCTTCCGGAATGTTGTCTTTCTTGGGAATCCTGTGGATGATGGCTCCTTTCCACAAATCAGGAACTTTTCCATTGATTAAGCAGACATTGAAAATCTGTGTTAGCGTCGTTGCTGTAAAGTGTTTTGTTGCTTTAAGCACTTCATAAGTTACCCCGTCAGCTCCACAAGCCTTGTTGTTGGGAAGGCTGAGAAGCACTTCTGTGATTTCATTTGTGGTGAAGTTGGAAATTCTGGGCTGTGTGTTGATATCAACCGGGCCAAGGATGCCACACCATGGGGGGCTGTCGCGCTGGTGATGCTGCTGCCTCGGTCCACACTTCTTAACATAGTATTCATATACCTTAGACAGATCACTTATGGCAGGAGGAGGAATCGGGTGAGTACTATTATTTAAGATGATGTCAATGGCTTTACCTCTACGATGTTTCCAGAGATAAACGAGCTCATTTTGGCTCACCTCAGTTGACTCTCTCGCTCTGCTGGATTTTGTCGCTCTGTTGAGCGCTGGTTGAATAATTTTCCGTATGTAGCGCAGCTGGTGATCTATCCATTCAGTGAGTGTGTGCTGTTCAAATTCGAATGGGAATGCTCCACAAAGAGGGAATTTTCTCAGAATTCTCGCTGTATATTTCAACAAAGGCAGGCCTAGTGGCCGTCCGTCTCTGTGCACTATTGTGTAAGTTCCGTTCTTATAATATACTCCACAGAGGATGGATATTAATTTTGTCCAATGACGCGGATCTTTACCGGTAAAGAATATGACTTGTTTATCGCTCATTAATTTCACGTCCAGAGTTTCTCTGAACTCCTTTTCTTGTGCCTGAAAACACATCCATTCCTGTTCAGAGAGCGGACGGGTATATTGTTCAAAGTGTGTTAAGTTAGCGGCTGTGTGATTTCTTTTAGGAAAAGCGTTTCGTCCGCGGGTGTAAATCTTGCCGCTTCTTATGGCGTCCTTAACACCTCCGTGAAGTTGGCACCCCATAAAAACAAATAATCCCCAAAACTATGCCATTCGTTTGTGCTACGTTTGTGCTGATTTGTGCCGCAAAAACGAACGTTTGTGCTGGTTTGGGGTCTGAGATATTAAGCATTATTTTTTTAACCGTGTGACGTCACTCTCCACCCCATGTTGCGCAATTGACTTCAAAACAGCACGGGTCGTTTGTGCTCGGTTTGTGCTGGTTTGTGCCGTTAAAACGAACACGGTATCTGTTTTCCTCTTTTAGATATAAGCAAAATATTTCGGGAGCCGTGACGTCACTCTCCACCCCATTTCCTCCAAATTGCACAAAACTGGTATCATTCGTTTGTGCTGGGTTTGTGCTGGTTTGTGCCGTTAAAATAAACACTTTATCTATTTTCGTTGTTTAGATATAATCAAAATATTTCGGGAGCCGTGACGTCATTCTCCACCCCATGTTGTCTAAATCACACCAAACTGGTCTCATTCGTTTGTGCTCGGTTTGTGCTGGTTTGTGCCGTTAAAATAAACACTTTATCTATTTTTATTGTTTAGATATTGCCTTATCAAAACATTTCGGGAGCCGTGACGTCACTCTCCACCCCAGGTTGTTTAAATTGCACAAAACAGGTGTCATTTGTTAGTGCTGGATTTGTGCTGGTTTGTGCCGTTAAAATAAACACTTTATCTATGTTTATTGATTAGATATTGCCTAATCAAAACATTTCGGGAGCCGCGATGTCATTCAGCGCCCCATTATTTCCTCTAAATTGCACAAAACAGGTGTCATATGTTAGTGCTGGATTTGTGCTGGTTAGTGCAATAACAATTAACACTTTATCTATGTTTATTGATTAGATATTGCCTAATTAAAACATTTCGGGAGCCGCGATGTCATTCAGCGCCCCATTATTTCCTCTAAATTGCACAAAACAGGTGTCATATGTTAGTGCTGGATTTGTGCTGGTTTGTGCAATAACAATTAACACTTTATCTATTTTTATTGTTTAGATATTGCCTTATCAAAACATTTCGGGAGCCGTGACGTCACTCTCCACCCCAGGTTGTCTAAAATGCACAAAACAGGTAAAGCTTTAAAATCCGTAACACTATGTGAATCTTACAATATTCTCTCTTTTTTATAATAGATGACTGTATTGTATGTGATCTTGTAAACATCACTGTGACCTTGCTTTAAATTTAAAGTGCTTTTTGTAATTTATATTTCCCCTGGCATATTCTTTAGTTTGTCATTTTGTTTTGTTCTGTTCTCTACCCTTGTTGTTAAAGGTTTTGTACCTTTTCTGTATATTTTTGTACTCTTGTTGAACGCTTTAATAAAAAAAAAAAAAATGCACGAAACAGGTGACATTCTTTAGTGCTGGATTTTTGCTGGTTTATGCAATTAAAATAAACACTTTATCTGTTTGTATTGTTTAGATATTGCCTAATCAAAACACTTTGGGAGCCGCGACGTAACTCTATATTGCACCAAACAGGTGTCATTCAGTTGTGCTGGTTGTGCCGTTAATAAACACTTTATCTGTTTTCCTTGTTTGGATTTAACCAAAATATTTGGTTAGATTTGTGCTGGTTTGTGCCATGAAAATGAACAACAGATATTTATATTTGTGCACATATGTTACTTTCGTTTGCTCACAAATTGTGCTCGTTTGTGCTGCAAAAATATTATGTGTAAAAAAAATAATATCAGATCATTAAGAGGTCTCTCCACCCCAGTTGCTACATATTTACTAAAATAGTCTCATTTGTGTTATGACATATTTAAAAAATTGCAAATATATGACAGAAGATTGTGATACAATATGAGGCATATTAAATTCATAGGCCTACTTTCCACTGACTGGAAATCATCCACCCGCACAGTTGGCCTCAAATTAAAATATAATTCGGATATTTTTTTTGGAAAAAAAATATCTTTTTGAAACAAATTTCGCATATAGTTTGTCTCTTTAAAAGCCGCTTTTCCAATCGTTCGGACCCTTTTGTATGCTGAACTGTTAGGCTCACATTCCGTGCTAAACCAGGCAAGACAGCAAATCAATTTTATTTGGAGGGAAAATGACCAAAATTTAACGTGATAAATGAAAATGATTGGAGGGGAAATAAATGTATCAAAAATTTTATACATTACAGAAAAATAAACAATGATAATAAAACAATAATAGTGCATTTGTATTATAGTGGCAGAAATATATTTTTTGACAGGCCTTGGGCAAAGTAAGCGTGCACTTTCACTAATAAAAAATATAGCACTTAAATTATTTCATTTTTAACAATCAATAAATTACACAGAGGTTTTATATCAAAAGTTGATAAAAATATAAAATATACATTTTGTTGGTAAAATAACCATTTAAACAATGGCTGCTATTCATTTTAGTATTCAAACATTAAATACCGATTTTTTTCAAGTTGAATAAAAATGAAAATGAAACAACAGCATATCAGGATGTAAAGCATATTCATATTAAAGCAATTCCTGGTTGAGATTTTAGAAAATATAGCTACCCAGTATATATTAAAGATCACAGAGAAATTACATGTCCTCAAAAATGTCCAGCTTATATTTAACTGAATTGTATAAATATTAAAAATTGCTCATTTTGTTTTTATTAAACATTTGTTATTTTTTATTAGCAAAAACAATATCAACATTTAAGAATCTATATTTCATTCATTCATTCATTCATTCATTCATTCATTCATTCATTCATTCATTCGACTTGTTTATTGGTGCATATATAGGCTATAATTTAAATTATACAACAGTACCTTGGACAGCTACAGTGCCACTAAAGCTTTCAAACAAAAGTCCAAAAAATTAAAGTTTTAAAGTTTAAATTAATTTTCTCCGGTGACGGCCGACATCACAACACGCCGTATAACCGTCCTTCTGGTGGTAGCCTATAGCCGGCATTAAATTACAAAACAAGCTGTCTGGGCCTTGAATTAAAAAAGTTTAATTATTTCCTCATTGTTTAAAGAGTCTACAAGTTATTAAATATAAAATAAATATAATAATATTAATAATAATGACAATAATAAGAAGATAACTAAGGATAACTAAAATGTGACAAAATATTACATGTTTATCTTTTATTAAACCAAATCAAAATGGTCAAAATAACATCCTACAGCCCGTGATAAAAACGCACAGTGTTTACCAATTAAGTGAATGTAAATATTTTATATGATTGTTGTTATTGTTATCATTATTATTATTAATTGTAATTAATTAATCAATTATTTATTGTTATTTTATTGCCATTTGGACATTGTTCTTTTACTGTATGACAAACAACACAATCACGAAAACCAAAACTTATCTGTAGAAAACGCAGAGCCTATGTGTTTGCATGTGTTATAATCTATTTTTCCCCATAAAATAAATATTGACTAAATAAGTCCACTAAAGCTGCTTTACTTAATCATAAGTGGTAGGCCTACCTACCACAACAGAAAAGTTTAGGCTGCTAGTTTAAATACGAAAGCAGCCTAATATGGACGACCAGATGATAAGAGTATTTAAGAGAAAATCGCTGCATGGTTAAACAGGTAAAACAAAATGTATATTAATACATTTTTATAAAATTAATAAATAAAATTAATAAAAATTATTTATATTTTTTTGAAATTATTTTTTTCCCCTATCGTTAAGCATGCTGGCTACTCATATGAGACTAAAACGAAGTAGATAAGTAGCAGGGTTGTAGCCAATTATCTTTATATTGGCCAAGCCCTTTTACTTGGAATAAATATGTCAAAATTATGTTCGCATCCTTCATGCTTTTTCTAATAATAAAAAGATCTCAGGATAACCTTGGCCTAGGCTATCTAAAAAAAAAAGCATCTTAAACAAAATTTCTATCAGCACAAACAAATTTAAATATTTTAAAATATGCGGGTAGCTGATATCATTATCTTTCATTCAATATTTTAATAAAAGAAGCAACACTAACGAAACTTTCAGGTACAATCCAGCACAAATGAAACGCACACAAACGAGACTCTTTTAGTAAATATGTAGCAACTGGGGTGGAGAGACCTCTTAATGATCTGATATTATTTTTTTTACACATAATATTTTTGCAGCACAAACGAGCACAATTTGTGAGCAAACGAAAGTAACATATGTGCACAAATATAAATATATGTTGTTCATTTTCATGGCACAAACCAGCACAAATCTAACCAAATATTTTGGTTAAATCCAAACAAGGAAAACAGATAAAGTGTTTATTAACGGCACAACCAGCACAACTGAATGACACCTGTTTGGTGCAATATAGAGTTACGTCGCGGCTCCCAAAGTGTTTTGATTAGGCAATATCTAAACAATACAAACAGATAAAGTGTTTATTTTAATGGCATAAACCAGCACAAATCCAGCACTAAAGAATGTCACCTGTTTTGTGCATTTTAGAGGAAATAATGGGGCGCTGTGTGACGTTGCGGCTCCCGAAATGTTTTAATTAGGCAATATCTAATCAATAAACATAGATAAAGTCTTAATTGTTATTGCACAAACCAGCACAAATCCAGCACTAACATATGACACCTGTTTTGTGCAATTTAGAGGAAATAATGGGGCGCTGAATGACATCTCGGCTCCCGAAATGTTTTGATAAGGCAATATCTAATCAATAAAAATAGATAAAGTGTTAATTGTTATTGCACTAACCAGCACAAATCCAGCACTAACATATGACACCTGTTTTGTGCAATTTAGAGGAAATAATGGGGCGCTGAATGACATCGCGGCTCCCGAAATGTTTTGATTAGGCAATATCTAATCAATAAACATAGATAAAGTGTTTATTTTAACGGCACAAACCAGCACAAATCCAGCACTAACAAATGACACCTGTTTTGTGCAATTTAAACAACCTGGGGTGGAGAGTGACGTCACGGCTCCCGAAATGTTTTGATAAGGCAATATCTAAACAATAAAAATAGATAAAGTGTTTATTTTAACGGCACAAACCAGCACAAACCGAGCACAAACGAATGAGACCAGTTTGGTGTGATTTAGACAACATGGGGTGGAGAATGACGTCACGGCTCCCGAAATATTTTGATTATATCTAAACAACGAAAATAGATAAAGTGTTTATTTTAACGGCACAAACCAGCACAAACCCAGCACAAACGAATGATACCAGTTTTGTGCAATTTGGAGGAAATGGGGTGGAGAGTGACGTCACGGCTCCCGAAATATTTTGCTTATATCTAAAAGAGGAAAACAGATACCGTGTTCGTTTTAACGGCACAAACCAGCACAAACCGAGCACAAACGACCCGTGCTGTTTTGAAGTCAATTGCGCAACATGGGGTGGAGAGTGACGTCACACGGTTAAAAAAATAATGCTTAATATCTCAGACCCCAAACCAGCACAAACGTTCGTTTTTGCGGCACAAATCAGCACAAACGTAGCACAAACGAATGGCATAGTTTTGGGGATTATTTGTTTTTATGGGGTGCCAACTTCACGGAGGTGTCCTTAACCGCAGTTTTCAGCGTTGCAATTAGGCACATCACTTGAATTGTTTCACATTGGGCTCCTTCTGCGTACACACTTTACATAATTTAGAATGTCACTTAAAAGAACCAGTTCATAAGAGTCATTTGTTTTGTTTGGGAACTGAACTTCCCTAATTCTGTACATTGCAGATTTACGCTCACACACAAACACACACTTTAATTAATCTCAATTTCTATAGCGCTTTTACAGTGTAGATTGTGTCAAAGCAGATTAACATAGACGTTCTAGTAAATTAAAACTGCTTCAGTCCAGGATTTAGAGTTGAAGTTCAGTTTAGTTTAGTTCGGTGTAATATAAATGTAAATTTTGAAATTCTAGAAATAAAGAATTGTCAAGAATGAACTGAGCATAGTACACAAGAAGGGTTGTAATACACCAGAAGCTCCTGCAAATGCTGGGGAGCTAAGCCGTTCAGGGCTTTATGAGTAGTCAATAAGATTTTTTAAATGTATACAATGTTTAATAGGGAACCAATGCAATGATGATAGAATGGGAGTAATATGTTCATACTTATTTGTTCACTATAGTAGCTGCATTTTGAACCAATTGAAATTTATTAATAAGGTCTAGAGGGCAACCACCTTATAACACATTACAGTAATCTAACTGAGAGGTCATGAAGGGATAAACAAGCTTTTCCACATTTAATAAAGCTTATGTCGAAGTTTTGCAACATTTTTAACACACGCACACAAAAACACACAAAGCTACTCAATTTAGAATTTTATGTAAAAGAACCAGTTCAAAAGAGTCATTTGTTTGTGAAAAGTATGATTCAGAGATCAAACATTTAAAAATAATATATATATATATATATATATATATATATATATATATATATAAATATATATATATATATATATTACTATCCGGGTGAGGCAGTGGCGCAGGTAGTGCTATTGCCTCACAGCAAGAAGGTCGCTGGGTCGCTGGTTCTAATCTCGGCTCAGTTGGCGTTTCTGTGTGAAGTTTGCATGTTCTCCCTGCCATCGCGTGGGTTTCCTCTGGGTGCTCCGGTTTCCCCCACAGTCCAAAGACATGCGGTACAGGTGAATTGGGTAGGCTAAATTGTCCGTAGTGTATGAGTGTGTGTGTGTGAATGTGTGCGCGGATGTTTCCCAGAGATGGGTAACGCCTGGAAGGGCATCCACTGCATAAAAACTTGCTGGATAAGTTGGCGGTTCATTCCGCTGTGGCGACCCCGGATTAATAAAGGGACTAAGAAAATGAATGGATATCCAGTCCTATTAGAGTCCCTATAGTGGGTCTGTGTGTGTGCGCGTGTTTCTTAGTACTGGATTGCAGTTGGAAGGGCATCCGCTATGTAAAACACATGCTGCAATAGTTGGCAGTTCATTCCGCTGTGGCGACCTCTAATAAATAAGGGACTAAGTTGAAGGAAAATGAATAAATATATTTTTAAAATGATCTCATATTAATAATTTCACAATAAAAAATAGAAGTGTAGCATCCTGTTCCAAACATAACCATTACACACACACACACACACACACACTTTCTTCTTAGCATTCCCCGTTCTTTCCTTCCTGCCATCCTCTCCTTCAGTCTCTCTTTCTATTAGTGGCGAGTTCATTGTGCTGGCGTTTAAAACACACATCAGTCACTCAA
The DNA here is from genome assembly GCF_052040795.2 of Danio rerio. Taxonomy (NCBI): domain Eukaryota; kingdom Metazoa; phylum Chordata; class Actinopteri; order Cypriniformes; family Danionidae; genus Danio; species Danio rerio. Next base: position 35,291,527 of record NC_141031.1, read on the forward strand.
ATCATCAAGCCCTGAAGCTAAAGCCCAAGACCTTCAGATGTCATTGGCTGCTCTCTGGGCTTGTGTGGCGCTCTGTGCATTTGTGTGTGAGTTATGAAGATATTGGGGTGTAAATCTGAGCCCCTGGACAGATGGTGAGAGCGTCAGAGCAGCCGCGGATGCGCTCTTCATTTTTATTCAGGGATGGCGTGGAGAAATAGTCAGATAGGAGATAGAAGCAGTGAGAGATGGTAAGAAACGTGAGTGGAAAATAAGAAGCAAAAGGCGCTGGTCGAAGATTTGATTTTAAGTAAATGTATTTTGTTTGTTGTTATGGAAAAATAAGGAAATATAATAGCTTGGAGCACTGATTTTTAAAGTTTTCAATTATAAAGCTGCAGTTGAGCTTTCTTAACAGTGATGCTATTTTGTAATATTCAATAATTAGGTAAATCACTTTTAGTTTAAAATTTAAACCCCAAAATTGTTAATGCTAATTTCTAATCTTTTAAAGATAACTGTGAGCTACAACATCGTTAACATAGGTATACTTATCTTTTCTTATATATATATATATATATATATATATATATATATATATATATATATATATATATATATATAAATAACATGAATCATCTGTTGAACTGCATCTCAATCATCACAAATACTGCAGAAGACCTATTGAAACCCTCGTCGACCCAAAATTGTCACAGAAATCAGTCAAGTTTGGTGAAGGAAAAATCATAGTTTGGGGTTACATTCAGTATAGGGGTGTGCGAGAGATCTGCAGAGTAGATGGCAACATCAACAGCCTGAGGTGTCAAGACATTTGTGCTGCCCATTACATTACAAACCACAGGAGAGGGCAAACTCTTAAGCAGGATAGTGCTCCTTCTCATAACTTCAGCCTCCACATCAAAAGTTCCTGAAAGCAAAGATGGTAAAGGTGCTCCAGGATTGGTCAGCCCAGTCACCAGACATAAACATTATTGAGAAGAGGCATTGAAGATAAATCCAAAGAATCTTGATGAACTCTGGGAGTCCTGGAAGAACGCTTTCTTTGTCACTCCATGACTTTATTAATTAGTTAATTGCGTCATTGCAGAGATGTATGGATGCAGTCGTCCAAGCTCAGGGGAGTCATACACAATATTATTGTTTCCACTGCACCATGACTTTATATTCTATACTGTACATTATTTCTGTTAAGTGACAAGACGATTGTGTAAGCAAAGTCAGACCTTACTGTCCTAATTAAATAATTAAAAATCAAGACATGATCATATTTTATTTGGTAAAATAAGCATAATCTAGAGGCCTTCGCCTTTCATATAAGCCACTTCTGATACCAAATGATCAACTAGAAGTTGAGTTATTATTTGTTGTTCCTAAAACTTGTATAGGCGATAAGACTTTTGTTAGGATAGTGTATATATTAAATCTCTCACTGGGGTGTATCTTTTCAAAAGGTACATTTCTATACTTTACAGCTGCACACTGGTACTGTACCATTAGGGTATAGTTTTGTACCTTTAAGCTTAACTTTTGTACCTTTAAGACATGAAGTACAAATCTCTACAAATCTTTAGGTATTACCACATACATTTAAGGACCTGTTAGGGATAACAAAAAAAAAAAAAACCTTTTAGAAAAATACCGTAGGGTGCAAACATCAGTTTTAGTAAAAATGAAATGAAATTAAAGTTTTACATTTCCCTTTTTAAGGAGAAAAACGGAAATGTCTTTCATGCTATGTGAAAAACAGTACATGAGTCAAGTTGTATGTCAAAATTCATAGTATCTAAAAAAACAGTAGGCAAAAAAATAGCCATATGACCTCATTTATGATCATTTTTATTTTCTTATTAGAGGAGAGAATTTATAAATAAAAATAAAAAAGAATTTCATACTTCTCCCTATGATCTATAGAACATACATAATAATTATTCATTCATTTATTTTCCTTCGGCTTAGTCACTTTATTCATCAGGAGTCGCCACAGCGGAATGAAATGGCAACCTATCCAACATATGTTTACACAGCGGACGCCCCACCAGCTCCAACCCAGGACTGGGAAAGTATTAATTACAGCTAAATTTTAATTCAGAAACACCTTAAACATCAGGCCAATTAAAATGCATCTTGACGGTTGCTATGACAAACCAAGCCCCTACTGGCTGCTGCCAACTTTACCACACAGTCATTGGCTCTTTTTCTAAAAAAGGTAGGGCTTTTTCACAATACTGAATGTCCTCTAATTCAGAGTAATGGGATTGGACAATCTTTGTATTTTTGTCTCTAAAAGAGCTAGGTCAGTCACAGTTGTGCACTGCAGCTAGATGTGGGCAGTGCTTTTATTTAGTCGTCCAATGAGTGATGAAATTAGTATTTGAATAAGTCAAACATTTGGCTGTTGAAAAAAAAAATCAAGTGTAATGTTCACCGGATCTCTAAAGTATTCAGGTTTATTCAGTGATAATTGTAAGTCACTTATTTAAGATTTGTGGGATACCCAACAAAGAATTTTCCCACTGCATTACAACTCTTTAAAAATTAAGATCAAATGTGAGACTAAATCTTAGATACAGACATTTTTAACAATGTACAACCCAGAAAGACAAACAAAAGAAGAAAGCCTATCTGCACAAATAGATGCTCTAAGCCATTAGTAAAGCTCACAGCTGTTGGAGCTCGACTCACACTCTCATTTTCACGTTTTCAGAGAGAAAAAAAAAAAACATCAACAAAACAAAACAGTTTTCCCCCAGCAACTAAGTGTGAAACATTGACACGGTTGTGTTTAGCCTGTAACATTGGGGTTTATTTTTGTAACGTATTTGGTCCCTCAGCCTCCTCCATTAGCTGGCACTCAGAAACAGGCTCAGTGAAGCCGTACAAACGCAGATGCTGAACAGAACAAAAGCCTGGATTGAAGAAGGGGTTGCAAGAGCTCATGGCAGGGTCTGTGTATATTTGGCTCTCTGTGATGCTCATGTTCAGACTCTGCTGTGTTTTTTTTGTCACAGGGACCGAATGAACAGTGATAGTATATCTGTCACTATATACTACATACTTTTTTGTAATGCAAATGTTTGTAGTCATGTTTCCCAGTACTGGGTTGTGGCTGGAAGGAAATCAGCTGCAAAAACATGTGCTGGAATAGTTGGCGGTTCATTCCACTGTGGCAACATCTGAAATTACAAAGCCGAAGGAAAATCACTAAATCAATAAATGTTTGTGGCCGCAAAAAAATGTAAATGATAAAATAAACAAACAAACAAACAAAATAATAATAATAAAAAAAATTAGTTTTGGGGTTTTAGATAACAATGTGCAGTTAAACCTACATTTTCAACATATATTTTCTGTTAAAATACTTGTGACCAAAGTGAACATTTTGGTGAATGACTATGCTTAAAAACTATGTTTAAAATCCAATTTTACTATTAGAATTATTTAAATTTGGTATTTTTATCACATTTCTAATTTTATATTTTATTTTATTTTTACAAATTATTTTATTTTATTTAAAATGTTTATTTTATGGAGGCGTAGTGGGTAGCTTTGTCGCCTCACAGCAAAAAGATCTCTGTTTTGAGCCCCAGCTGGGTCAGTTGGCATTTCTGTGTGGAGTTTGCATATTCTCCCTGTGTTGGTTTCCTCCGGGTGCTCTGGTTTTCACCACAAGTGCAAAGACATGCGCTATATAGGTGAATTGAATTCAATAAATTTTCCGTAGTGTATGTGTCTGAATGGGTGTGTATGGCTGTTTACCAGTACTGGGTTGTTGCTGGAAGGCCAACCGCTGCGTAAAACACATGTTGAATAAGTTGGCGGTTCATTCCGCTGTCGTGACCCCTGATTAATAAAGGGACTAGCCGAAAAAAAATGAATGAATTAATTAATTTTTTATTTTATGTTATTTTTTGTGTTTTATTTCATATTTTGTTATTTTTAGTATTTAACTTTTATTTTTATTTACAATTTTTAATTTTTTTTTTATTTTATTTAAAATTATTTTAAAAATAATTATTAATTGTTTCATTTTTTTGTAATTGCACATGGAAAGCAGAAATAGACAAATAATAGCTTTATTATTATTATTTTTTACAAATTATTTAATTTTATTTAACCTTTTTATGTTATTTTTTTATTTATTTTATTTGAGTATAAATGTTCAACAGTCCAATCTACAGAAGTGAGTCTTTGTAATTGCAAAGGCAGGAATGGATAAATACTAGCTTTTTATTTTATTTTTTCATTTAATGTTATATATATTGACAAAGTATTACATTTTATTTTAATTATTTTTTTTGTATTTTATTTATTACAGTAGAAATGTTCAACACTGTCGAATATGCAGAAGTGAGTCTTTGTAATCGCATATGAAAAGCAGGAATGAACAAATAATAACCTTTATTTCAATTTTATATTTTATTTGTATTTTAACAATTTATTTTATCTAAAAATTATTTTGGTATTTTCTTGTATTTTATTTATTTCAGTACAAGTGTTTTACACAGTTGAATCTGCAGCAGTGAGTCTTTGTAATTGCACATGAAAAGCAGAAATGGACAAATAATAGCCTTTTATTTTTAATTTTATATTTAAATTTTATTTTTACAATTTATTTTATTTTTACAATTTTATTTGTTTATTTATTTTATGTTTTTGTCTTTTATTTGATTTCAGTATAAATGTTCAACACAGTGGAATCTGCAGCAGTGAGACTTTGTAATTGCATATGAAAAGCAGGAATGGACAAATAATAGCCTTTTACAGAGCGTTAGATGAATTACCTCCAATAACAGTGATACAAATTAATGCATTTGAGCATTCACATGAAACCTCTTTAATTTCTTTTAAGAATTTTTTTTTTATCTCTGATCTGCTTTGTTATTGCAGAAAATAGATGAAAACCCACCCCATTTACTCTCAATCTTTCCCTCGCTCACTTCAATAGATAATATAAGATTTCAGAATTAAACCTGAGCAGCAATTTCATTGGAAAGTGACCCGAGTGACCTGAACTGAGAAGACGTGATATTAGTAGATGAAGCGGCTGTCTTTCTGCCAGAGAATGGGCTGAATAAAGCTTAATAAAGGAGCGCACATTCATTATCATGAGACTGTGTTTGGCACTTAGCTTTTAATCTTATAGGACATCGTGATGTGTATCTGCCCTCATAAGAGCCCAAAGACTCACTCCCCCAAGGTGTTCTATTAAATGTATGTGCGCTTGAGATTTGAAAGGGACAGATAGTGAAGGAGTGAGTGTCGTATTATTAGTAAGGTCAGCCCTTATATTGCTTTGTGTTTTGATAGGAATGCAAGATTATGACTGAAAAACTTTATATTTCTGGATAAAAAATATAATTATTGTTCAACCAAGATCTCTTAAGCAAAGAAAGTAAAAGATTATGCTTTATTCTTAAATTTAATCTGCAGAAATTAGGTAAATAATAGTCATTCCTACTAAAACATCTCTGAGTTGCATTCGAAAGAAAATCAGTAAGTAGGGCTGGGTGATAATTTGATAACAATAATTATCACAACATATATTTTGTTTAGATAAAATGATGATGATAGTTCAATTACTGTTTGATAATATTTACGCACTATGTGTAAGGCTGCGCAGGCATTTTTGCAGCCTGCACTTCCAGATGCCTCTTTAAGTACAAGTGTACAGCCATTCAGTGTTAGTTGCACTTGGAGGAGCAAAAAAAAAAACAAGGTAAAAAAGTTCACAGTCACAAACATTGTTGACAAGAAACGTCACTAAACTTCAGTCTGGAGCTACTTAGTTTTTTGCAGTCTGACACAAAACAGAGCAACGTGCACTGCAAACTGCTCAGACGACTTGTGCCATCAAAAGCAACACCACAAACCTCTATCATCATTTAAAACAACACCACCCTTATGAAGATGCTAAGAAATATACAGACCCAAACAAGTGTTGGTACGCCAGCGCAACTACCCAGCAAAGTTTCATGTCATCATTTTAAAAAGCCCTGCCTTACGAGAAAACCCCCACGAAAAGACAGACGAAAGATATGACAGACAACAATCTCAATGAACACTTGATGCTTGCTGTAAACTACAGGCTGCATTATTTAAGGGCATTTGTTATGGCATTGATAGGATTATGTTTCCTTTTTAATATTCAGATATTTTCTTTTTTGAAATCTGTAATAGGCTACCACTATTGTCCCTCATCGACTGTAAAATAACCAGCCTTTATAAAGGACATAATCACAGAGGAGAAATCAGATGCTCAAAACATAATCTTTAAAATAATGCCATATTAAAAATGCAGCAAATATATGACAGACGTTTACAACAGTGGATCATTAATTAAATCCTTATTTTCCACGGCAGCAAAACATCATCCACAGGAACAAACAAAAAATATATACACTTTATATATACATTTTTATTTTTTTGAAATTTTTTTGGTTTCTTTTTGCAATGAATTTCAAGAAGAACGAATAACATCTGAGGTGAAGCGCTTCTAAACAAGTCTGCTGTAGTATATGCTTCAGCGCCAAAACAATTCATTAAACTGTTTTCACGGTTTCAGTTTTATAGGAAATAGAAAATCCGGTAACACTAATAACTACACACTATGAATCATGTATTAAGCATTGGCATCCAGTGAGTTCAATATTCGATAAGCATTAACTCTACATTAATAAACGTTAGTGAGCAGTTTATAACTACTAATTATAACAATTATTAAGCATATTATAAATATGCTCATAACGTTAAAAAAATAGAGCAATTGTAGCTTCACGTATAACTTGCTTACTAACATGCATTAATGTAGAGTTAATGCTTAACAGATAATGAACTCACTACTTGCTCATTGTGACGAACCCCGGATTTCAGTATGGATGTGGCAGATCCTGATTGGGTGCCTGGTGGCTCACCAACTGATTTTAAGCATATAAATGCCAGTGTGTGCTAGCTTCAGGAGGACGGTGTGGCTACGGGCCGTCCTCGTGTCAAGACCGTCTCTTGATTTCTGCAACCTTATGGTTTTGTTTACCATTATTTATATGTGTAGTTAAACTTGGTTATTTTCTTTATTTTCCCCTAGACATTTGTTTGTTTGTTGATTTGTTGTTCTATTTTAGTTTGTGTAATAAATAAGTTGCATATATAATATTTTGTTGTCCAAACTCTTTTATGTTGCGACTCGAACTAGGGGGTCGTAACACTCATGCTTAATAATTGGTTCACAGTGTGTAGTAATAAAGTGTTACCAAAAACTCTTGCTGTTAATAACCGTTTGGGATCTATAAAAAAATACAATAAAAGAAGGGCTTATAATTCATCCTCATATAATTTTAGTAAGACTACAAGAACATGCCAAAGTACAGCAGAAGTAGTTATTTTTAAACTGCATTAATTTTGAAGTAGGGTATAACCCCCACCACCAAAAAAAAAAAAAAAAAACTACAACAAATGAACAAAGAAAAATCCACCAGCTTTTTAGCTCATGAAAAATATTCTAAAATAAATAAATAAATTGTAGATGGATTTGAAGTGCAAGAGAGCCATCATACCGCTAGACACTATTCTTGCATTTGTTAGAATTGACAATATTACATGTTTGTGCGCTTTGCTTGCTCTCCAAACGATGATAGCACACAGAATATGACCGCGAGGCTGAGGAGATGAGTTTTTTTATGAGTGACTGAGCTATTTTGTGTGGTATAAAAGGAAGATGTTTACAAGTGCCTATGATGGTGGAGAAAAATCTCAACTTGGAAAGGCAAAAAGCATAATTTCATATTTCGTAGAACCATAATTTCCACTGATACGCTGCACACAAAATGTAATGTTTTATCCACAGTGCGTATGAAAAGAGCCGTGTTTCACAAGCATGTAGGAAACTTTTTTTCTGCCCAAATTTCTAAAATAAAAAATAAAATAAAAAATCATCTGCGGAGCCTGCCAGACACCGGCTTTGGCCCTCGGCACAGAGAGAGCATGAATAACTGACGTAATTAAACGCTTCATTGCTCAGCCTGTCAAATATACGATCAGCCAATATCCCTTCAGCCTTTCCAAGACTCACGCTTGATCGGTCGGTTTGACTTCTTCTCCTGATCCTGCCGGTGGGGGTCAGTGGTGAGATGGAGCGTGTGAGGGCTGCGTTGCTGACCGTAGATCGATATTCTGGTCACCATGCGAAGAAAAGTGGATTGGGCCACCTATCAGCAGTGCCAAACCGGATTAAAATCCTAAAGATACCAGAGAATGGCCAAACAGAGAGCGGGCGGCTTCCATGGCAGATGGGAAACTATTAAGACGAAGTCAGAAAGCAACAAGGAAGTGTTTTCTCTGCTTCTTTCCTCCTCCCTTGTTAGAGAAAAAAAGAGGCAAAATACATAAACACCTGCTGTACCGTCAAGAGGCCCTGATGGGTTTAACAGAGGAAGAGAGAAAAGCTTGTTAAGTGCTCAAGTCTCCATGTTTCGATGAATAAATATGAAGTTTGGATGCCAGATCTCCTTAAACGCATGCAGTCTCATGGAAATTAAGCTTTACGATCTCATCTGCCGCCGTAGCCCGCGAGGCACTGTCTGTCTTGTATGTAATGTGATTCAATTTAGCCTCCAGAATGCTTTGCATACGGATGGGCCATATCCAAGAGTGCTTAGTTACGAGCCGTAGTTACAAATCCCCAACATTCATCAATTAGCATCGATAATGCCAATCAGCCGACGTGCTGTTATATTTTCCCCCTCCCCCTCAAGTAGGGTTGGGAGTCAAGGACTGAATCGTGTTTTGAATTCAGTGATTTTCATAATGTCTGCTAAAGGGAAGGTTCGCCCACAAAAATGAAAATTCTGCCATTGTTTACTCACAAAATGCCCTCATTTAAAGATCCTCATGCTGTTTCAGTGTGTGATTTGTTCCTGCAGAAAACAAAAGATACAAAAATGATATCAATATGTTTTTTTACACATGCGACGAGTAGGGTTTGGGGTATTGCGATAACAATGCTAAATTGATAGTTTTAAAACGGTACCGGTGCCAAAACGGTACCTGAACAGATACTTCTGAGCCACAAAATTATGCAAGCCAGGCTCATTCTGAAAACGTAGTCCAGCGGACGTTTCTGGAGATGGCGAAATAAGTCCCAGGAGGTACGTGTGGCTGCATTTAAGTTTTTTAAGTGAACGCTACGGGGTGGTGTGACGCCGTTCCCTTTCGTGCTTGCCGGCTGACCACTTACCTCCGTGTGGAAGGCTTTCCCGCTGCAGTCAGTTTGTCCGGTCAGCTCATCGTGTGCGTCAGCGGACTTCAGGTGCAGAGGGGAGGAGCTGACAAAGGCGTCCGGGTTCGAGTCCGGGGAAGAGCGGTTCCAGAAGGCAGATAAGACAAAAACAGAATCCAAAAAATAAAGCGAACGAGTTCATAACAGGGTGAGAACGCGGTGAAATCCGAAAAAGTGGTAGAAAAAAAAAAACAGACGAGGGCTTTTCTTTTTCTAGACGGCTTTTCTAAATCGTTGCTCGGGTTTAGGGAAGTGAGCGGGCGGGCGAGTCAATCGGTAAAACTGGTTGGGTTCAGGGAAGGAGGAGGGTGGGTCAGCCGATTGGCCGGTCGCGCAGTCAATCATTCGGTCAGTCAGACAGCGGCCTCCGGTGGGTTGACGCAAGAACAGTGTGGGCGCAAAAGGCACTCGCGAGAGACGTTCGAGATACGAAAAAGCGCGCACAGCGGCCTCTCACGGATTCGCTAAAACAAAAACTGCACAAATACGCACCTCCCGCGGGACTACGTTTTCAGAATGAGCCTGGGTTGAAATTATGGTGGATGACTCTAGAAAAATCTTTTATTTGACAAAATCTTTCAAAAAATTATTTTAATAGAACAATATAATTAAAGTTTAAAGTAAACATCAACTCATATTTTATATATTTGAATTACATTAATATATTTCCTTTGATCATTTATTGGTTAGCATGAATTAAAGATTTGCATTATGAAATTACATTAGCTTACTACTAACCTGTGGAAAGGCTGTCATCAAAATACTGAACTTTTTTCTAGGGTTGGGGCTTGTGACTATGTTTACATGGTTATCAGTAATCTAATGATTTGCCTTAATTTGAATAAGACAATAATATGATCAAGGTGATTACATGAGTTGCTTTTTGAATGTTCCTTTCATGATCCTGTCTCACACGTTTTAGATAGTTAAAGATTGTTATAGATGTTATAGATATAACACCTAGTTATAGATGTTATTGATATATACAGATCGATTAACGTCATTGCGTCACCACACTATCAATGTTTCTTCCAGATTTTCATGTAACTGCAGGTGTTTCATTTTTAATTTTTCAACTTTAACTGCAGTTTCCATTTCATTCATTCCATTTCAGTAAGGACTGGTGGAAGAGTGCTCTTTTAAAGGAATTTGATACTGCATGCAAAGACGCGAAAACCCTCCGCATTACACGATGCAGGTGTCTGTGGTCCTTTAAGGTAATCAAAAATCACTGTTACATGGTAGTCTAGACTTTTAGTAAGTAAGTAAAGTTTATTTATAAAGCACATTTAACTTCAGTTTGGCACTGAACAAAGTGCTAAACAAAACCATATCACTCATTCTGAAACAGTAAAATAACAATAGAAGGAATAATAAGAATAGTATTACAGCAACAATACAGATTAAAAGCCTGGTAAGGCAATAGAAGTCTGGACTTAAAAATAGAGAGTGAAGCACTCGTAATGTCCAGTGGCAGCTGGTTCCACAAACGTGAAGCAGCGACTGCAAAGGCTCTATCTCCTTACAGTTTAAGTCGTGACCGAGGAATTTGCATAAAAAACATCAAGTAAAATCTTGAACTGAATTCTAAAATTAGCAGAAAGCCAATGATGGGTTGCTAAAAATAGTGATATGAGCATGTTTTTTGGTGCCTATTAAAATTAGTATTGTCTTAATCATATTAAAATCGGAGGATTGGTGTCTAAGTACGTACTTATTAAAAGTGCCAGATGATGTTGCAAGCTTTCAGAGACTTTCCTCTGCCTTTAAAGTTGATTCCATAGGCCTTTAAATATGTCATGAAGTTTGACGTGTTTATGCTTTACACGCAACTTTTGTAAAGCATCTGCTTCACGTTGCTTTGTGTGGATTTGGTAAACAAAATTTACCGTAGTGTATGAGTGTGTGTGTAAATGAGAGTGTACAGGTGTTTCCCAGTACTGGGTTGCAGCTGAAAGGGCATGCACTGTGTAAAACATATGCTGGAATAGTTGGTGGTTCGTTCCGCAGTGGCAACCCCTGATAAATAAGGGACTTCGTGAAAAAATTATTCAAATCTAACTAGAACCACAAAGTAAGTCTCTTATATATCTATGAAAAGACTATTACCTTACAAACTGTACAGTAAATAAATCATATAAACAGTTGCATATTAGACAATAATATTGCTAAAATAAAATATGAATAAATATATAATTACACATTTATATGAGTAAAAAAAAATTAAAAACTAATGGTATAACCGTGAAGATTCTAAGTGTGCTTACTAATGAGTTAGCTAGCCATATAATTCTTCAAATTGCTCAAATTGAGTGATTTGTAATTAGTCGACTTGTTAACAAAGTTGAATGTAGGTGGGGCCAAGAGTCCCCCACCTGGGAGAGGAGTAAGATTTTCAACAAGTGTCTAGTTCTGTGAAGGGATACCGGCCCAGTGATCTGCAAAAATTTCTAAAAAAAAATAAAAATACTGGGAAATCATGGCGACGAGAGTGATTGAACACCTAAATGGTTATAAGAGACGTGTTTAAGGTATTTTAGGCAGCATCCTTCATTTATTCTGTTAGATAAGGCAAGATCTTCTCTTAAGGTTCATACTTAGAGGGAAAATGTGCTCAATGCATTATAAAGCTTGAAGCATTAGAAACAGTACTTAATATCAGCCGATTACCATGACAAGGAATCTGTACTCTGTATCGGCTGCAAAAAATCATCTGAACAGCCGCACCGCACCAAGTTCCTCTTTGAAATAGCTTACTATAACCTCCCAGAAACTGGAAGGGACCTGGAATGTAAAATTCCATTTTAAAAGAACGTATCCAGATAATCGTTTCCCATTGCTAGTCTTAAGTCGGCGTTTGTATTGCAATCACACCCACTTCCCTCTCTCTTCTTTCTCTTCTCATGTTCAGCATTCTCACTTCATCCAGAGCACAGATTGCCGAACTCACAGCTTTCAAATGGAAGTCGGCCTCTGATAGAAAGTCTTTTCTCCTCCCCTCATCCCTCTCTCTCTCTCCTCCCTCCCTCTCTCAGAGAAAAGAGCTGAATGGAAGATGCTCCTGTGGCTTCTCTCCCCGTCTTTATCATTACAGCTTCCTATTACCTGCCTCCAGCCCCAGAGATAGGCTGCCTGCGGTGCACCATGGGAACTGCTCTGCTGCCGTGCATTGGGATGACTTCTCTACTGATGTTTTCCTGCTAGGGCCTCTTCATTCTGTCAGTTCTGCTTTTCTCCGCTGCTGAGTTTCCTCCCCAGACTCCCGCGCCGTGTCCGTGTGAACATAGATGAGGTATTGTCAGCCTGGTGTTTGCTATGGTGCTTGCGTGTGAGCACGTATGCATGTGTGCAGAGCCCATCCTCCCTATACTCAAAGCATATAAGTTGCGTAGGGCCTACAAACCAGCAGGGGCTCCCCTTAGTGTAAAGGAAGATATACAACGGATAGGGCAGTGCAAGAGATTCTGTACAAATATTTTAGCTTCCAACGATAATAAGGAAATAAGATGATATGATTATAGTTACAGCTGTATTCTGTTCTTTTCAATTAAAACCATGCGCTATCAACAACTTTCAAATCAGTCAATTCATGTCATGTGATTGTCGAATGAGCTCAAACCGATGCAGTAAATAGACACTTAAATCATATAATAATTATTAAAGACATTTTAATAATGTCTGAAATGGGCATAAACAGGACGATGCAGTGGAGCAGTAGGTAGTGCTGTCGCCTCACAGCAAGAAGGTCGCTGGTTCGAACCTCAGCTCAGTTGGCATTTCTGTGTGGAGTTTGCATGTTCTCTCTGCCTCCGCGTCGGTTTCCTCCGGGTGCTCCGGTTTCCCCACAGTCCAAAGACATGCGGTACAGGTGAATTAGGTAGGCTAAATTGTCCGTAGTGTATGAGTATGTGAGTGTGTAGATGTTTCCCAGAGATGGGTTGCGGCTGGAAGGGCATCTGCTGCGTAAAAACTTGCTGGATAAGTTGGCGGTTCATTCCGCTGTGGTGACCCCGGATTAATAAAGGGATTAAGCCGACAAGAAAATGAATGAATGTTTGAATAAACATAAGTAGACATTTGTTTGTGCATTTTGCCTTAAAGTGACATATATGTGCCTTTTAAAGAAAATCTAGATATTACACTGTACATACTCAGAAATAAAGGTTCAAACAGAGGTGGGTAGTAAAGAATTACATTTACTTTGTTACATTTACTTGAGTAAAATTGTTGGGTAATGTGTACTTTTTGATTACACTTAAAAATGTGTACTTTAACTCTTACTTAAGTAAATTATTAGGGAAAATCCTTACTCTTACCTTGCTACATTTGGCAGCGTTCCTCAGTTACCGTCAAATGATAATAAACAGGATTCACGCCTATCTTGCAATGATGACTCAAGGAAGACGTGTGAGTTTATACTGCCGTCACGCCATGGCTTTCTGTAGGTCTGAGAAGGACAGTCACGCTGTCTGTGCAGTGAGTTTATCGGACAAGGTCACCCGGCCTCAAGTTTAGTCTATGTTTTAATTCCAAGATGTCAACAAAAATAGTTTAATAATGCTATGCACGCTGTACATCGAATTTACTTTGCAACATATACCATAATTCCAGCTACAAACAGAAAAAAACAAGTGGCAAGTATCAACATTATCCCAATTTTAACCTTACTAATGGTAACTAGCGGATAACTAAAGGAACTGCTGTTTAATAGAATAAATATAAGTCATTCCCATTGTTAACCAATAAAAATATAACGTTTAAACATTATTTTTTAACATGTGTGTATGTATATATATATATATATATATATATATATATATATATATATATATATATATATATATATATATACAGTTGAAGTCAGAATTATTAGCCCCCTTTTCATTTTTATTTTCTTTTTTAAATATTTCCCAAATGATGTTTAACAGAGCATTGACATTTTCACATTATGTCGGATAATATTTTTTCTTCTGGAGAAAGTCTTATTTGTTTTATTTCGGCAAGAATAAAAGTAGTTATTAATTTTTTTAAAAACATTTTTGGGACATAATTATTAGCCCCATTAAGCTAATTTTTTTTTCGATAGTTTACAGAACAAACCATCATCATACAATAACTTGCCTAATTACCCTAACCTGCCTAGTTCACCTTATTAACCTAGTTAAGCCTTTTAATGTCACTTTAAGCTGCATAGAAGTGTCTTGAAAAATATCAAGCAAAATATTATTTACTGTCATCATGACAAAGATAAAATTAGTTATTAGAAATAAGTTTTTAAAACTATTATGTTTAGAAATGTGCTGAAACAATCTTCCCTCTATTAAACAGAAATTGGGGAAAAAAATAAACAAGGGCGCTAATAATACAGGGGGGCTAATAATTCTGACTTCAACTGTATATAGCTCAGTTTAGAGTTTCACATGAATACTTCTGTACATGTGATTTTTCAGTTTTTTATTTTTAATAAATTTGCAACAATTTCAAAAAGGCTTTTTGAAAAGAATTTTGAGAAATTAAATTCATTTAATCCATTTTGTAATAAGGCTTTAACATAAATAAATGTGGAAAAGTGAAGCGCTATGTATACTTGCCGGATGCAATGTATAATACTGTTAAGTGTGTTAAAGTGTGGGACTTGATTACTTGAATTAGTTTCTTGCTATTATTTTTGATATGTTGAATTCATCAAATTTAATTTTGTTTTTTAATTTCTTCCCATCATTTGTAATTTCCTCTTCTTTTATTGGATTACCATACTCTCTGTTGTTTACTCACAATGAAACTCTTCTAAAGCAAAACAAAAAAAATCAAAGTAAGGGTTTTAATCCCTCAAAATTTTTTGCTTAGGGCACCCAGAAGCAACAGTTGTGTGTGTGCAAAATCGCTCCAGGTCAAGCATTAAACAATTGGACGTTGGGCGCTTTCGAAATAACTGTAACGGGCGGTGAGCATACACTCACTAATGCCACACTTAAACTGATATTTTGTTTCACTCTGCTTATTTACTGCACGTATAAATGCGTGGTTTGTGTGTGTGGATGATGGCTGCTGACTCACCCTAGTGTGGAGCTCAGTGTGGCTCAAAGGCATGAATAAATACATTTCTCGCTGGGTTAATTGCGTCCTGGTGGCCCGGTGCAAACCTCGAAGAATGATGGGACTCTCTCTCTCTCTCTCTCTCACACACACACACACACACGCACACGCACACGCACACGCACACGCACACGCACACGCACACGCACACGCACACGCACACGCACACACACACACACACACACACACACACACACACACACACACACATACACACACACACAGAGAGATACATAAAGCACATACACATACCTTCTAAATCTCACTTAACCTTCCCTGCACTTCAAGCTCGATGAATCAGACACTTTCCAAATGCTCGACCGTCCTAATCTAGGACACCATTTTCTCTCTCTCCCTCTACTCTCTCCACCGTTTAATCCACTCTTCTGGCTGTCACTTACAGTACTATAGGCACTGCAATTTCTAATATCTCTACAGGGGACATAGGATGATGAAATACACAAGTCATACAAATACCACTTAAAAATACTTTGCTTTGATGGTGAGTATTTATGCAGTTTTAAAAACGTATATATAGACTGCACCTATTTATAAATCTGCTTAGAGATATTTTTGGTGATTCTCATTTCTTCTGTAATTTGCTGCTGCCTCTGATGTCTCTAAAGTGGCTCAACATGAAATATAATGAGTATATTTTACATTTTACAAGAGATTTGCCTCTTTTTCTTTTGGAATTAAATAATAATTATAAATAAATATATAATTATATATAAAATAAGACTATACCCTTTTACTATTTTTATGGCTGATTTTGCCCCATTGATCTCCATTAACAACTTTTTTTCTTTCATTGCAAATCCTATAATAATGCATTCTTGATTTTTGTTGCTTTTTCTTGTTGAGAAGTTTGTAATTTTTTCTACAATGTGTAATTTTCACAGTTTATTGTTGAGCTTTTTTTTTTATTTCAAAGCATTTTCCCAAAATATGTCAAAAATCAATTAAGTTAACGATTTAAAATCAACCCAGCGTGGATAAAAACCTAAACAAGAGCACACAAGAACAATACTAATACTAATGCTAATAATAAGTATTATTATAATTAAATACATATTAGATTATATATATATATATATATATATATATATATATATATATATATATATATATATATATATATATATATATATACACGCACGCACACACACACACACACACACACACACACATACATACATACAGCATATATAAATTATTTTTATGTTTATAAAAGAATTTATTATCATTATTATTATTATTATTTTTATTTTATCATTATTAAATATCTTTTTAATTTTGCAATTTTGCAATCAAACATAACATTGTTTTTTCTTTTAAGTTCATATTTCCATTGCACATGCATTAAAGGGCACCTATTTTACCCCCCCCCCCTTTTTTTTTTTTTTTGTGTCTCCAGAATATGTGTGTTTATTTTTGTGCGTGTGTGTAGTTTCAGCTCAAAACACCCATCAGATTATTTATTGTACCTTTCAGAATGTTGGACTTTTCTGCTCTGAACACAATGTAGCTGTTTTTGTGACCTGTGCCTTTAATGCTTGTTTTCCCTAGTAAGACTGTGCCTCAATCTCCAGCTCGGCTGTGTCAGACAAACAGCACAGTGATATACATGAAGGGAGCAGATCTCGAGTAACATTTGTGAGAAAAACAACAGTAAGAACTTTCCCAATGATTATTTGGTGGATTTGTTGAGGATTTAAATCAAGCCTTTCTGCAACAATGAGTCACACACATTGTTGTTACAATATTCACGCACATACAAAATTGATACATACACACACAGCGCATGCATTTAACTTTGTACTATTGCACAGCGAATGTGACAAGATAAATCTGTTATGTTACTGTACAAAATAAATCTGAATTAAGTCCACAAACCGGGATTGAAGCGTCATCTTTTATAATTTTACTGACATGCAGCTGTGATGATGAAAACGGTAAAATTGATGTAATTCATCACAAACATGCACTGTTTTAAAAACGTTTTAAACTTGTAAAACTCACTCTTGATCACATTTGATTATGATTGATGATCACAGAGAGCTGAACAGATTGTTTAATCCCAGTTGCTTTCCACATATTCTGTCTTGTTGATAAGATTATACAGGTTACTGTGGAAGCATGTTAATACGTAGCTGTCAATCAATTTGATGGGTGCGGAAACTGAACTCCTGCATCAGGTAGCAGTGGGCCTCAAAATAGGAGGTATTTGGATCATATTTTAACGTCAGGAAATTAAAAAAAAAAGAGACGTAGTGTTATTATATCACTCCAACATGACTGTGGACACACTATACCTACACACATTTCTGTCTAAACAGCTACCAAAGGATGATTTTCATCATAGATGCCCTTTAAAGCAAACCCAATTTATCTATGTATAAACAGACATATTCTGACTACTGTCTGTAGTGTGTTCTAAATACAGTTCAATCAGGATAATTTCTTTATAATATCAGACCCATGCGTGCATCTGAAGAACCATATTTTCAGTGTGAATTAGGTTGCTGTTTTCTATTCCTGAATCACTTGAGTCTCTTATCACAACAATCCATTTAGTGCATCTACATCTGTAGCTGTACAACAAGGCCATGCCTCCGAAAAGCAGGGAATAGCAGCCCTTCTCAATATTCAATGAGGCACTTCTCTCTTTTTTTTTCCTTCTCACACAGCCCCTATGACCCTGTCCTTCTCCCTCTCTTTTTCTTTCTCTCGTTTTCTTGTGTTGAATTGTCCCCGCAGTGCTGTTTCTCCTGTCTGGTGTGTGTGTTCCTCAGCGTTTAACACAGGCCCCTCTCACCCTTCTCTCTCTCGCTGTAATCTCGCCATCTGTGCCTAATTGACTGAGTGTCTGACGTCTTTCTGTGGGGATGGAAAGACACCCGAGTGCCAGGGAGGGGAAAAAAATGGAGAAGAGAGTCGATGGAGAAAGAGCTCAGTTGATGCCTCAATGCATTTGTCACCACAGTGAACTTTGGCCTCTGTTGAGGACAATGGGGGAGGAATGAAAGCCTGCAACCTCTGTCTTTTCTGCTTGTGCATGTGAGGGAATCGTTCTATGTGGAAGAATACTGGAGTTCCACAGGTGTGAGAGGTCTTTTTTTATTGGATGATTTTTTTTTTTTTTTTTTTTGACAGGGCTAAAATATTCTTTAATTAGATTCTTTTATTAGGATTTTTTTATTATCGGTCATTTCTTTAAAATATATATTTTAAAATGTTATATTAATTATATAATTAAAATTATATAAATTAAAGTGTGAATAATTTATTAACCAAAAAAAGTATTTTTAAAGTATTTTTAAAGTATTTTAAAGTATTTTTATTTGACAAAATAACAAAAAGTATTTTTATTTAAATTACTGCAATATTTCATCGGACATACAGTACAAACATACAAACATACATACATACATACATACATGCATACATACATACATGAATACATACATGAATACATACATACATGCATACATAAATGTATTCTGATATGCACTTCGAAAACAACATGTCCATGTTCCATAAAATTAAAAAGTCACTGTATAAACAAAAACAACAAAAATCCTGAGGTGAAATGTTAAAAAACCCTGTTTTTTAAATTTAATTTAATTTAATTTAATTTAATTTAATTTAATTGATAATTTTTAAAGGTAGTTAATTTAACTATTTCACACCTACATTCTAATTTTTCAATCCTTCATCTTTCGGAGTCAATATGGAATTTACAGAATTCTCATTTCATTTCTAAATGTGAAACTTTGACATTAAAGTTTTTGTTGTTTTTGATCGTTTTGAATAATTCACAAACAAAGGAGATTTGAAATATAGTGGTCCACTTTCATGACACGTTTAATGGACAAATCCACTCTCCATCTATTGTGTGATCAAGGGAGTAATAAAACACCAAAATCATGACACCTAAATCATGGCAATTAATAAATTATGAAAGACAATATATACAGTTGAAGTCAGAATTATTAGCTCTTCTGTGAATTTAGCTTTTATTTTTGAAATATTTCCCAAATGATGTTTAACAGTGCAAGATATTTCCCACAGTATTTGCAATACTATTTTTTTCTTCTGGAGTAGGTCGTATTTGGTTTATTTCAACAGGAAATTAATATTTATTATATATTAAATATTTATTACATTATATATATATATATATATATATATATATATATATATATATATATATATATATATATATATATATATATATATATATTATCTCCCTATTTGTTTTCAGATTGTGTACAGCAGGGCTTCCCAAACTTTTCAGCCTGTGATACCTAAAATAACATTGAAGTGACTTGTGACCCCCAAATTTATCTTAAGTGGTAATACATACAGTAATGTTGCTCATACAATAGGCCTATAGAAACACTAGCATATTGACAACACAAAAAACTGCAACAGTCTAACAACCATATCATTTTATAGTCATTTATTGATTTGTTTAATTTAATATTAACCTCAACTAAAGAGACTGGTGGACACAATGTTTTCAGCACAAGTTTATTTTTGGTTTTAATTTTGGAGGCTGCTAATCAGAAATCATCTTTAATGTTCAGTTGTGGCCCGCAATTATTTTTTATGTATTTGATTGCCATAAAGGTGTCAGAAATTTTAGTTAATTAAATACCTCATTACTTCAAATGGAGTAAAAGTTAAATGGAGTAAGTTCACAGTACTCATACAGAATAGTTTTTTAACTCAAATGGTTTTTGGCAATCAGTTTGAGTTGCCTTAACTTATTGGGTTTACAGTACTCAGTTGGTTTGAGTTTTCATTATTTATTGGGTTTTACTGTGCTCAAGTTTACTCAAATTGATTAGGTTCACAGCACTCATTAGGATTAGTTTTTAAACAGTATGCGAACAGAGTGTGTTTGTTATTTTATTTTTAAAAACTACTATTTTTATCTTCTCTGGGTTATAGTTAAAATATTGTAATTCTAATAGTAGAATAAAATTTATTTCACTTTTTTAAATCACCAAGCGCCGCCCCAGAGGGTCCAAACTCCCACTTATTAAGCAATATTTTTTTCCCTGATTGTCTAAAGAACAAACCTGTTATACAATGACTAGCCTAACTACTCTAACTTGCCTAAATAACATAGTTACACTTTAAGCTGAATACTAGTATTTTGAAAAATATTTTGTAAAATATTATGTACCGTCAACATGGCTAAGATAAAAGTAATCAGTTAATATGTACTAGTTATTACAATTATGTTTACAAATGTGTTGGAAAAAATCTGCCCTCTGTTAAAAAGAAATCAGGGAAAAAATATAGGGGGCTTATAATTCTAACTTCAACTGTATATATATACATTTTTCCTGAACCACCCCATTAACACACCCACCTCTTCCTCTTTGTCATTTCCATTTGTCACATCATACATCCTATTCTCTCCTTCACATATCTGGCCTCGTCTTGAGGATCAGACCAGCTAGTTGGACTTTGAAGCTCCAGCCAGTTGATAGTCTTTCTATCTCCCCATCAGGGCCTTTCAGATAGGGCGGCACATCACAGAAGCAGGCTGACAGAACATCCATCCAGCCTGGGTGACCAGCTTCCACAAGCCCCCCTTCTCTGTAAACCTCCCTGGATGACGCTCCTCTCTACTGCTCTTCAAACAAACGCTGGCTCTAAACTCCCAGGGAGCTCTGGTGCAGCCTCTGAGACGGAGAGGATACTGAGGGATGGAGGGAAAGATGGAGAGAGTGAGAAAAAAAAATAAAAAGAAAGCGGGAGATCTTATATTTAATAAGTAAACCGATGCTGGCGCAGGGCAGACTGGTCTCTTGGGCCGGGCTCAGCCAGCCATTTCTCAAGCAAAGTGAAGGATTTGGGTTAGATACAGAAAGCCCACGAGATGCTCTCTGGCATTTTCCGCATGCGGAGGATATCAGAGCAGAAGGTGAGAGAAGGAGGGAGGGCGAAAGAAGGATATGCCCCTGGTCTCCATTCATTTTCGCTCTGTCTTAATGCCATTTGTGCAAATGATGATGGCAAATGCAGGTGTGAGAACTTCAATTCCTCTGTCAAAGGTGAGGGAGAGAACGGTAACTAGGGAGTGATTTTAAAAAAGGAGATCTTAGTAGGGAAAGGCAAGGAAAAAGTCCTTGGCGAAGTTTCAATTAAGGCTTCGTTTTAATCACCTAGACCTACATAGCAATGAAAACGCATTCCCTCATGGTTGAGGAGAGAGTAGCAGCCATGTTCGATTAAATACAAAAAGGAGGTTCTGGTACCAGTTGCATCACAAGTTACAAGTGGATACAAGCATGGTTGAATGAACAAATTCATGTTTACGTGGCTTAAAAAATTGTGGAAAAGTCAATTCTATGGAGTTAAGCCCCAGTCAGATTACACAATTTTGTAATCTGTGACACAAGATTAAACTGTTTCTTCTTGTGTAATGTGGCATAGTTCACAACAACCGGTACAATGTCTGCGACGCCTCACGACACCATCGCAGAAAGTCTGGCATGTTTAATTTTTCTGGCATGTTTTAATTTTTTTACTGGCACAAATATGTAGACATCTCTATTCTCACAACAAGTTTCTGAGTTTTCTCAGCCTTCGGACCTCTTTGTTCTTCCGAGGTAATCTAGAAACACTGTCAGTGCTGCTAATACATTGTAAAAGCCTGTCTTTCTTAATCAAATTACTTGATTAAACTAATTAAATTGAAACTTATTGGCAATGGATGATTTTTACCATTAACAATGAAAACAGTTCGATATAAATGTCTCTGAAACTGTGAATATTTACTTTAACTTTATTTAGGCTGGATTGTATTTTATTTACCAAACCAGTTTGTGCTTTGGCGCTAAAGCATTTAGCGGACTGGTTTTGTCACCTCAGATGTCACCTCTGGCACGTCACCTCAGATGTTGTTCATCATTCTTGTTTCTCTATTGGATAAATGACCAACAAAAAATACATTTTTCAAACATATAAAAATTAAGATTTAAATTACAGCAAACAAAATTTGTTCAATAAGCATTTTTTTTCCAAGAAAAAAATACTAATTATTTTTTTGATTGTGCCCGTTTATTACTCAGCTGTGCAGGTGGATGATTTGTTCCACTCTGAGGAAAATAAGGATTTCATTAATGCTTCACTGTTAATGTTGTATGACAAACCTCTGTCATATATTTGCTATTTTTTTTAATATGTCATTATTTTGTCTTGAGAATCTGATTTTCCTTGGTGCTTATGTGCTTTCATTTTCTCTACTCAGGCGAGGAAGTGTTTATTAAGCAACCCATGGGTGGAAAATATACATTTAGATTTAAAAGAAAATATCTTCATATTAAAAAGAAATGATAGTTCTTGATAACGTCACAAAAATAGACCTCTAACTGCACCAGTTTGTAGTAAGTGCTTGTGACTTTAACTTTTGTTGCATGAGTGTGGGAGGTAACCGGAGTACCCGAGGAAAACCCACGCGAACGGGGAGAACATGCAAACTCCGCACAGAGAGTGTCAACTTGCTCAGCTAGTGTTTGAAGCAACAACCCCCTTGCTGTGGGGCAACAGTGCTAGCCACTGAGCCACCATGTCACCCGAACTTAGAATTGATGGGGAGGGAGAAGGGATGGATTGGGGGGGTTTTCAAAACGAAGATGAGAATTGAAGCTGGATATTTATATTAAATTTAGAGTGATCCGATTGGCTAGCTAGTGATTAGTGATAGGGATCAGCTGTAGTCAATCCTATCACATGCTCTTCTCGAAATTAGTTTAAAAAACTTCACTTAAAATAAAAGTTGGGGGGTGGGGGGCGAGTCTGTTGCATGTTCTCCCTGTGTTCGTGTGGCTTTCCACCAGATGCTCTGGTTTCCCCTACAAGTCCAAAGACATGCGGTATAGGTGAATTGGGTAAGCTAAATTGTCCCTAGTGTCTATATGCTCACCTAATTTTAAAACATTATGAGGCGTGTTGTTGAAGCACTCAAGTCAGACAGTGCCAGAATCCATTAGTTTTCACTCCTTCTCGATGTCATTTTTGCAAATGATGATGGCAAAATCAGGTGTGAAAACTTCAATTCCTCTGTCAAAGGTGCGATAGAGATTGGTAACTAGGGAGGGATTTAAGAAGGAGATCATAATGGAGAGTGCAAGTAAAAAGTCCTTGGCGAAGTTTCAATTAAGGCGCTGTTTTAAACACCTAGACCTACAGAGCAAAGAAAATCATATTCCCTCATGGTTGAGGAGAGAACGGAAGCCAAGTTTGATAAACAACTCCTACAAAACAGAGGTCTACTAGTTGCGTCAGAACAGTTACAGTTGGTTAGTAGTACTGTTGAACAGGGCTGCATGATATATTATTTCAGCGTCGATATCGCAATGTGTGCATCTGCAATAGTCAATTCAAATTTGCGTTAGTTTTAAGGCCTGTAATTGAGTAAGTATTTGAAGTGAATTTAAGCCATCTGAGCACAAGAAATGATAACGTTTGCAGGTTGAACATTAATTATATATATTAGCACAATGTAGACTATATGGTGTTATCTTAAAATTGATTTACTGTTTATTTAGTTAATAATTTTGCACTATTGTTTTACTTGTAATTTTTTATTATTTTTTATGCAGATTCGTTCACCTTCCAAATCCTCCCTGGCAATCTTAAATTATGAATTATTTACAATCACAGTTATTCAAGTAATCTAGTGAAATTGTATTCATATTGCAATATATATTACAGAAAAACTAAATACCAGAATAAGTTTTTTTTTTTTTTTTTCAATATTGTGCAGCTCTACTGTTAAATGAACAAATTGATGTTATGCGGTTTAGAAATGTGTGGGAAAGCAATTGACAAATTTCTGGTCCAGTGTTTTCGATACACTTAATAAAGTTATTATTATGAATCGAGACCCTAACCTCTTGACAGCCCTTTTTTGCATTTCTGAGAGTTGACTTGACTGTTGCAGCTCGCCAAGTTATTGCTTTTTTTACTCTTTTAGCTAGATGAGCCATTCTTATCAAATGGAAACAGGTAATTCCTACATCACATTACATGTGGATACGAGAAATCTTTAGCTGCATAAAACTTTAAAAATTAAGATGTTTACATGCAGGATTTCTCAAATCTTTTTACAAGACCTGGAATCCTGTTTTAGACTATATCAAAGGCTTACCCTGTTCAGTCCAAATCAGCTCTAATACACAGTAAATATATTTTATTTTAATTAATTTATTTTTTTGTAAACTTTCTCAATTATTATTATTACTATTAATTTTTCTTTCATTTTTACTATTATTTTTTTCCTCAGAGGATATGTTCGTTTATAATTCAAACATTTTGTTTAGAGGGGAGAGTAGGAAAATAAGAAAACTAAGACAATCTTTAATTTTTCCTATGTTGTATTGTACACTACTATGTATGATCTTGTTAAAGACCAATAAAAAAGAAATTAAAAAAAAATATATATGTGTGAAAGCAAGAACATTAAATGGAAATGGATGGATGTATATGCTAACTGTGACTTTGATCATAATCAGTGGGTTTTGTAGAGGGTTTTCTTGTTGTGTATGCGGTCATGTGGTCAAATCTGTTCATTAAACCACAAAAGTTCAGATCCATCGTCTAATGTTTAAACATTATGAGATGTGCTGTTGAGACACTTATGCCAGACCATATTTAGATTTGTTGTCTGAGGTCGTATGTTTGGTTTGAAGGTGGAAACTTGTAAAGAGCAAAAGTTCTTTTTTAACATAAATCCACACTATTTTGTAGCTATTAGAGCAGAAATTAAAGCTGTGAACTCGGTATTGGAGAGTAAGAGAAGGATATGCCCCTGGTATCCATTGATTTTCACTCTTTCTTGATGCCATTTTTGCAAATGATGATGGCAAATGCAGCTGTGAAAATTTCAATTCCTCTGCCAAAGGTGAGACAGAGAACGGTAACAAGGGAGTAATTTAAAATGGACATTTTAGTGGGAAAACGGAAGAAAAAGAGTGGCAGAGCTTCAATTAAAGGGTTTTTTAATCACCTAGACCTACATAGCATTGAAAACACCCTGCACTTTGTATTCCCTCAAGAACGAGGAGAGAGGGCCAGCCATGTTCGATAACCTCCTTCTATGAAATGGAGGTCCCGGTACCAGTTGCGTCTTGAAGATGAGTAAAAGAAATAGGGCAAATCAGGCCTTAAGGCTTCACAGAATGAGCCTCAATTATCAATTTGTGACCTTTCTGGAATGATTTTAACTCGCATATATTTATAGCCATACCTTTTAACATGACGGTTCTCGAACAATGAGTTTTGAGAAACAAAAACCCATTGAACTGTTGAGGCAACGCCTGCCAGGAAAGACAAGGACTGTTCAAGGCCTTCCATCACCATCCGTTTTCCTCCCAGCTGGAAGAGGAAGCAGTTCGTTTGGAGGTTCGGAGCCTCCAGGGGGAAGCCGACTGACTAGCTGTCCTTGCTCTCATGCCTAACACCGGGAATCCCAACGGGGTTTCAAGGTACAGCGACTCTGCTCCGTGGCAACGAATGAAATCCTGTCATATAAATAATGGACAGAAATGAAGGAGAATAGCTCACAGTAGCCCTGTTAGATATTTGCCCAGAAACCGCAGATGCTCTGGAATAGGCTTTATAACAGCCCAACTACAAAGGACTCCACTTCTGCTGGCCCTCTGTGGATATCGCAAGGGACAGCCAATCACGAAACCCGCTCCAGAACATTTAATTTGGGACTTTATGCTGAGGCAACTGCTGGTGATTGCTGTCTTTCAGATGCATCATATTTGTGTACAATAGTAACTATATTCTTATTAAACTACACAGCCACAAATATATATATATATATATATATATATATATATATATATATATATATATATATATATATATATATATATATATATATAAACATAATAAAAACTGGGCGAGGATTAGATACTTGGATTAAGAATTGGATACTTGTTATATAATTTAAATTTTGATTCCTCTTGTCTAATTTTTGCATGAACATCTTTTTTCACTTGCTACTCTGCCAGGAACTTCGCCGCGGGAGAGCACCTTTTATAATAATCTAAACATTTGTTTAGAGATGGACCGCAAGATGTGCTCAAAAGAGTGGCTACATGTAGAACGATGGCAAAGCTAAGTGTTTGTAATAAAGTAATAAGTTATAAAGCAGGGTGTCACGACCAACATGACATTAAAAGAACAGCCTGTTAGCTTCATTATGCATCCCGGCTGCAACCAACAAGAGTAACTTTTTGATTGTGCTGAACAGTGTAAATTTTTATTTAAATATCTTGAGGTGAAATTGAACAGTGTATTCTCTCCGCCTCCTCATTCATAAACAGCTGGACGCGCTGCTGA
This sequence comes from Danio rerio, assembly GCF_052040795.2. Lineage (NCBI taxonomy): Eukaryota > Metazoa > Chordata > Actinopteri > Cypriniformes > Danionidae > Danio > Danio rerio. The sequence goes on from NC_141031.1 coordinate 35,318,273, forward strand.
AGAACTCCGTCAAATAATTTATTAAAGAAGAATGCTTTTTTAACAGTCCTGAGATGTTTAATCTTTTTCTTTTGCAAAGTTCCTGTCATTTTTCTTCAGCAAATTAGATTTTTTTAATATGCTTTATTATTTTAAAAGAAAAATGAGTTATCTATTTCATTATTTAATGCATAAAATAGGCTAGTCTTTAAATAAAGTGAGTTTAATTGATCTGAACTTTTATAACATTGTATTTTCTTGTAAATAATAACATTTGCATCAGATTGATTGAAAACAAACCTGCAATCTAGACACAATCACCTCATGCTTGTGATGCGGTCCAATCTGTGAACTCCACCCATTAAACTAACGCTTGGTCTTTATACTGTAAAATCGCGACAATACTTAATTATTGATCGTGGGCCACAAATACCGTTATCGTGATAATAATATGATTAATAGTGCAGCCCTAATAGTAACTGATATTATTTTTGTTATGTTATAGTTTGATGTGAATTTTACGTTCACATTTATGCATTTTTTTATCTAAATCACAGCAGCATGCATCTATGAAGGATGTAGTCTGATAAATGAAGAGTTCAGATGCAAAAACCATCAGAAATATCCATGAAAAATGATGAGCATTATTCTCAGCCTCCTTTGGTTATGTTGATTTATTTCACTTTGAACATCATGAAAAAAACTTAATGTGAAATTACTGAACCTACACTCAGGAGCCTGGTAAATATGCTCATTTTAGAAGAACATTAAGACAGCATTTGAGGTTTTTGCATCTTGAACTATTCAAATATGTATGCATAAGTCACACAGCTGTTATTTCTAACTTTCTAAAATGTTTAAATATGCGATCTGTCAGCCAATCGTACCATTAACTTCTGAGTGTAAAATCTGTCAAGCTATTCCGGGTTTCTTGATGAATGGGGTCAAAACGGGACAGAAAATAGCTTATGTTTAAATTATGTTTTTGATGTCAAAATCTTGTAAACCTCAAGATTAGAAGTGATGCACAAGCATATTAAATAAACAAACCTGTTACGTGACCAATTTAAAAGGTTTGTAAAAATGCAACTGTGGTTTCGCAATCGCTAAATCGTTTTTGTACAACAAGGGTATGAATACCTTTGCATATATCCGCTCTCACAGCATGTCCCTACTGATCGTTGCATTAAAATATCAAAAAACACCATAAAAATGTCAAAATCAGACACGTAGACTAAATGAAAGAGAACAAAATGTGCTTACATTTTCGAACTCTGCTCCCCATATGCATTTTTATTAAGCCAACTTCACAGGTCTAATCTAACACCCAATACATGTCACTGAGCGTTTCCATAGTTTTTCAACGTAAACATGTTAGAGAGACACATTCACATCTCGCATATTTTGCAACACATCGTACAGCATTCTAAAAATACAGTGCTATAGAGAAGTTCAAAAATATATCTCTAGACCTTTAGGCATTTATTTTCATTCCACTAGCATGTGTCTTTGTATGTGTAAATGCAAAAATGTGTTGTGTGTGAACGGTTTGAAATGCTGCCAGTTTTTATTTTAGAGCTATCATGCAAAAAAGGATCCTCAGGATGGAACTTTCATTATAGCAACGATTGCGCGTGCATTCATTAAAATATCTGTATTGAGTTGTGCAGAAATTAAATTGTAATTTTTTTTTTAAATATAGATTTACAGTTAGAATTATTTAACTCCCTGAATTATTAGCCCCAGTTTATTTTTTGTTTAAAGGAGAGAAGATTTCAACACATTTCTAATAACTGATTTATTTCATCTTTAACCATAATGACAGTAAATAATATTTGACTTGATATGTTCAAGACACTTTTATACAGCTTAAAGTGACCTTTAAAGAGTTTATTAGGTTAACCAGGACAGGGTAATTAGGCAAGTTATTGTTGCTCTGATGGTTTGTTCTGTAGACCATTGAAAAAAATATATAGCTTAAAGGGGCTAATAATTTTGACCTTAAAATGTTTTTAAAAAAATGTTAATAAAACTGCTTTTATTCTAGCCAAAATAAAACAAATAAGACTTTTTCCTGAACAAGTATTATCAGACATACTGTGAAAATGTCCTTGCTCTGTTGAACATCATTTGTGAAATATTTTAAAAAGAAAAAAAAAATAAAAAAATCAAAGGAGGTTCAATAATTTGGATTGCAAACTGTTTTTATTTAGAAATTGGTTGTACATTTTACAAATAATTACAGAAAAAAAAAAAATATATATATATATATATGTAACACATTATGTTCTGTAGGGAAAGAAATGTCCGGTTGGAAGAGGTGTGCCAGAGCGGTTCACCTGGGCTTTGGCGCAGTACGCTTGTAGTGTGAGTGCAAAGTGCGCCTGAGGCCAAAACTGAAGGCGCAACATCACTTTTAGGGGACTGTTTTATATAGATTTATTAATCATTCTTATATTTCAATGAACACAATTGATCTGTTCTGCAAACAGTTCTGTGTGTCACTGCATCTCAAACAACTAAAAATAATACAAAACAATATAACTGAAGCAACCTCCACTGTGCTGAGCTAGAGCGGTTCTCTTTCTGTTAAACTGAACTGTTGCATCATCGATGATGTAAGCGTGCTCAGGTCCAGTAGGTAAAAATGAAATGCGAGTGCAGGCTTAGGGGGGGGGGGGGATGGGGGGGGGACACAATTGCACTTTGGCATAGTTCAAGGCAACTGTATCTAATGTGAGTGCGCCCTAAGTGGTTGACTTTTTTTCCCATTGGAACACATGCAAACAAACAATTTATACAGCATACAAACAAACTGAAATTTTACTAATATATCACTACATCTGAACCTTTTTTGCTGCAAAGTCCTCGATTATATCGCCATATAGCCCATTAAAGTTAACCCAAACCCAGAGGTGCTCTACTGGGCTCTCGTAGACGAGAATTAATGTTAAGTCTTACCTCTCTGACTCATTATCTATCCTTTTTGCGTCATAGCCATGCTTAGTCAAAATAAAACCATCATCATATTTCATCATACATCAACTTTAGCTTGTCGCTTATCACAAAACTAGATGTATGCCAACACCTCTGCATAAAAGGCTTTTACTCCGGTTTAACGGCGAATGAGCTGGGGCGTATTTTATCGACATGCATATAAACAACCAACTTGATCTTATGAGGAAAAGTAATTCATGCTTTGTCAGTTTAGTGGCTAATTCAGTCAAAAGAAAACGTACAATTTCAAAAAGGAGGCGTGGTACCAAACCCCACCCCTAAAGTCAATCAATCATTGGTGGATTGAGCAAAATTGGTGGATTGAGCTAAATTGTACAAATGGGATCGTACAAATTCATACGAATTAGCCACTGGAACAAAAAGTTACGAATTTCAGAGAGATTCTATTGAAACAAATGTGATTCACACCAGGAGCAGCAAGTGTGAGGTGTGCGGGATGGTTTTCTGTACACATGCATCAATTTACTTTCACCTGAGTTGTTTCGGTTTCACAAAGATAATAATAAACTTGAGTGTGACAAAGACACCAAATGTGAAAGGCCCCCAACTTCTTTATTTTGGGATTGCCATTGCCTATGCCGAAATCCACCACTGCTGCTGGTTCAAACAACATATTTGAAATGCTGAAACAAAACAATTCTTGACTTTTTTGGGGGGACAACTTAATTGTTTTATGTTTAATAAACTTAAAACTGTAAAAAAAAAAAAAAAAACATTAAGTGAACTTAATTTGCATTGGGATGACAGAAAGGGATTGTGTGGAACCCATTTTTTACCATCAATGTATTTTTTTACATTTAATCCTTACAAATACTGCAATTAAAAAAATAAAAATAAATACAAACAATTACAGTGAAATAGTCAATGCCACATTTAAATAAATGCAAATCTCTGACATGTATATAAGTGAAAAATAAATGATGAGACTTTTCGTCTTTGTGTGAAATGTCACTTTAAAACAGACAGAGGATGTTAGCTCTCTTCTGGGTTTAATCCATCTTTCCTTTCACTTGAATCATGAGAACAGTGACCTTTTGCTTTTAGCGACGGTGCTTAAACCCAGGCCCAGACCTATTAACCAGAGGTGAACAGCGATAGAACATTAGCTCTTCCTTTAAGAAAACCTTTTTTCCTTGCTCTAAAGTCCAGTTAATAGTTCAACGGCTGAGCTGCAAGTGTGATATATTTAAACGTTCTGGGCAGTTCTCCAAATGTCACCTGCCATTTCCTGCTAGCCAATTCACTTACTGCTCTGTGCGAAGGCTTAATATAGAGGTGGACACTTTACTTCTGTTTGATATGCATGTGCAAACATGAAATCCACGAGGGAGCTGGTAATATTTACTTTAATACATTTCTGGAGATGGAAAATGAAGTTTCGGCAGCAACTATTTGAGATATAAGCATAGCAAACTGTAAAGCAAGCATCTCTTTTACTCTCTAAAGGCCCATTCATACCAGGAATGAGCTGCTGTTATGACGTCTGGAACTTTAACACATAGTACTACTCAATGAATAAATCCATGTTATGCGGATAACGAGCAAAAGGAAAAGCAAACACATTAAATATATATGAATGGTATCTATGATATTGATCATAACTAGTCAATCTTTTTTTTTAATATAAGATTTATTTAAATGTTTAATATTTGATTATTTGTTAAACGAGTTTACAATGATCTATACACTGCATGTTCAAATGTACTCTTGAAGAAAAAAAGTAGTAGGATATATTTGCTTTATTTTAACAAATAGGCCTATAATGTAAAAAAATATATATCCATAAATTAGCCATATCTACATATTTTTACATATTTTGTGATTTATGTTTGTATTTTATCTCGTTCATGATTTACTTATAACCTTGAGGTGAATGATGGGAGTTGTAGTTCATTAGTGTGGCAGATGTGTGGTTCTCCAGGATCTGCACAGGTTAGATCACTGGTGATCGTGATAGCCAGTACATTTTCTGTTATTTTAAATACTTGTTTTTCTTTATATTAATTTCTTACATATTATATTATTTTAATCCACTAAAATGTCAATAAGGCAACGCAGTGGTGTAGTAGGTAGTGCTGTCGCCTCACAGCAAGAAGGTCGCTGGTTCGATCCTCGGCTGGGTCAGTTGGCGTTTCTGTCTGGAGTTTACATGTTCCCCCTGCGTTTGCGTGGGTTTCCTCCGGGTGCTCCAGTTTCCCCCACAGTCCAAAGACATGTGGTACAGGTGAATTAGGTAGGCTAAATTGTCCGTAGTGTATGAGTGTGTATGGATGTTTCCCAGAGATGGGTTGCAGCTGGAAGGGCATTCGCTGCGTAAAACATATGCTGGATCAGTTAGCTGTTCATTCCGCTGTGGCGACCCCAGATTAATAAGGGGACAAAGCCAATAAGAAAATGAATGAACGAAAATGTCAATAAAAGTCACTTTGTTAAATTGTAGAGTTGTATTTTCCCCACCAAAAGTTGACAAAGCAGACATCAACGTACCATAATGTAATTCACAACAGTAAATATATAAAAAACTGTTAATTAACTGACTTTTAAATAGTGCAGTTAATTCACCTCTTTTAAATTTACTTAGTATTTTATTTTAACTACATTTACAAAAATTTACGAAACAATTGAGTATGTATACATTGAGTATGTTTAAGTATAAATTATATTAAATTTGTTTATTTATTCATCTTTTTTTCTCTAACCCAATTCACCTACAGCTCATGTATTTGGACTTGTGGGGAACTGTGCCAACTGGCCTATCCGAGGCTTGAACCAGCAATGTTCTTGCTGTGAGGTGGTTGTGCTACCCACTGTGCCACCTAATTCCATAAATCTACGCAAAATTAGATGTGAAAAAATTACAACATTTGCTTAAAAAAAGTGACTGAAAGTGGGCAAAGGATACACATGAAAACCCCAGGTTTAAATAGGAATTTGGCCAGATTCAACATGCTTAGTGTTCGCAGACTTGCTTTTCTCATCATGCCATAAGTATTACAGTGCTTTTTAAAGAAAAATGCTGCTGTGCAGCCCAAACAAATCAAGCAACAAAAAGGACAAGATGGTCCAATCTTCTGCAAATCACCAAAAGTGCCAAGTGAGGCTATTCCCCCCAACACTGTAACAGTTTTTTTGACCCATGACTTCTGACAATAGGCTTTTTTGGCCTCTTGACCCAAGCTAACCCTACAGGATTTGCAGGTGCTGCCTTCCGGTCACTCCTCTTGAGCTGGTGAGGTCTCAAGAGAACCTGGGAACGACAACTACCATCGATCCAGGGTGAAATGTCATCCCAGCAAAGAGTCAGCAGGGATAAGGAGGCCACTTTTCAATCCCAAGTATGAGGAAGAAAACTGTAAGATCAATTGAGGGGAAAAAAAACTAAATAATGAGCAACAAATCCAACAAAACATAACACCATCAAATGCATAACTTTCAAGCAACACATAAATAACCTTCACTGCTAACAAATGTATCCCAAAAAAAGGAAAACACTTCAACATAATGTGCTTGAAGAGCGGAAGGCAAGCTATTCATTAAGCACATTACAAGGCTAAGAAAATGCATTAACGCCTGCATTGAGCTCTTTGAGCATGTAATTTCTCTTTGTTCTGACTTCTTAAGCATGTTATTAAAAGCATGTTAGAGAGGAGCCATTAAGCCCCTTCACGCTGCCACGTACGTTATATAAAGCATGAGAGGCCGCATACAGGTTTGACAGGTCAGGTCTGACCGTGGATCAGCGGTTTTTAGTAAGTTGGGAATGTAGAACAGGCTACGGATGACCCCGCTGTCTGCGATCTCACTGAGTCGGAAATAAGGAATGGGATTAAAACGACGACCTGAGGCCTGAGGATTCCCGGGAGACGGAGGTGGAGAGATGAAGATTGGCCGAGACAACGGAGAGCAGCGTCAAGGCCCCAAGCTGCACGCCGTAATGAAAGCACTTCCAGGCGATGTGAACACAGGGAGCTGAGCATATAAACACAAACTTATTCACTGTGCCGGAAGATGGATGGTCAGCAATTGTTGCTTCTGAGTGTGTGATGTGAGAGGGAATGAGAGAGATGGAGGAGGAGGAACAGATATGAGAGGATTGGTGCAGGTACAAGTAACAGATGGGGTGAAGGAATGGGGTTTGTTAAAGAACAATCACCTCCAGCTCCGACTGGAGAGGCTTTTCTTTTCCCCAGGTGATTCCTTAAACACAATAACAAGCCTTCTAAAGAGGAAAACACAGTCCGGTGTGAGGCGAGACAAAGGCATGAAAAATAGACTTGTCATACTTAAAGTAGTGAAAAAAATTAAATCCCTTTAAAACGCTCCGTGTAGCATGGGGGGTGAATTATTTTACCCGTATCAACGGAAGTCTCCGGGGTAGGCTAATAGCTGTCTGCTGTTTGCTTTTTTTATCTTGTATTTTATATAGTTTTTAGGAAAATGCTGAGACGGATTATTCTGAGGTGAGCCATGAATTGAGCAAAAGAGTTTTCAACAAATTGGCTAAGTGAGCTGGGAATTATTGTCATTTTTTAAGTCAGCATTAATGTTTTATTTATTTTCAAGGGTCAACTGGCTGCTTTGTGAGAATGGGAATGCTATTGGACGATGGTAAACAGTAGAATTGTCCTCCTTGGCACTCCCTCTATTGTCTTACTGAATAGTTTTTTTTTAGCCTGCAGGGATAATGAATTCCATAATTCATGGCATTATGGAAGCATCGTCGGCTGTGAACATTGGGTTTCATTCACTAATAATGTTATTCAGATGTGAAGTGAATGAAAAGGAAATAGAAAATTAATCAATTTTGAAGTATCAATACATAGTTTTGATTTAAATAATAAATTGATCTAAAGATGAAACTAGATTTCAAGCATCAAAACAAATAAAGTATAAATCTGCTTTAAAGGGCAGATTTATTACCCTTATTTATTTATTACCCTTATTTATTAATTTTTTACCCTTTTTTAAGATTAAATACAAGTCTTTTGTGTCTCCAGTGTGTGTCTGTAAAGTTTCAGCTCAGATTATGTATTATACCTTTCTGTATGTGAGAAATGTGAGCTTGTAGGTCATTGCTGTTTTTGTTGCCTGTGCCTTTAATGCAAAAGAGTTGGTTCTCCTTATCCACCATTACCACTTCAGAGACATTACCTGCTGTGTCTTGCATAGATAAAGGATACAGTGACAGACAAGAATGAAGCAGATGCTATGTGTTATTTGATTTATTTGTTATTAAGTTAATTCAAGCCTTTCTGCAATGATGAGTCACATACATTGTTACAGAATTTGTGAATGCGCAAACACACACAAACTCTCATACATATGTTTAACTTTGCATTGTTTTTCACTGCAAATGTGACAGGATACATGTTATTTTCCACAGCTGTATGGATATTTGTTATGACAATGTACAAAATAAACCTGATTTCTGTCCATGAACTGGGATTGAAGCGTTTATAATTGTACTGCCCTGCTGCTGTGGTGATGAATTACAGTGATTTTACTGTCTTTATTACAAACAAGGTGGATGGGGAAAACTGCACTCCTATGTCACGTTGTGATGGGCCTCAAAATGGGAGGGGTTTGGATCCTATTTTAACATTAGTAAGTTAAAAAAAAAACTTGTTGTGTTTCTATCACTCCAATGTGAATATGGACACGCTATACTTACATACAGTTCTGTTCAAACACCTTCGAAAAGATGCTTTTCATCATAGGTGCCCTTTAAGTGTATTTTCTGATTGAACATTTTTACCATGTTTTTTTTCAAGACACCTATTCAGTATACCAACAGTTTATCTACAACATACTTTGAGGATTACTAAAAATGCAAATCATTTGATGATGCTTAAAAGATGAATCACCATATCAGAATTGCAGCCCCAAATTACTAATTAAATGTTAGATTTTATATTTCTCAATGAAAATGCAAACAGCTTGGTATCTCCAAGTATTACTGTCTTACCTTTATCTTAACTTTTTTTCTTTTTCTTTTTTCTTTTTTTGGTCCATTTGTTTTTGAGTGTATATGATTTTAAAATAAATTCAGATTCAGATTTCATGCACAAATATTGGCACAGTGAAACCCAATTCACTGGTAAAGGTTGCATTTAAAAAAGTTTACATGTAATGGCAGCTGTCATCCTCTGTTTCTCATTCTCTGTATTCTACACCCACTGTTTCTGCACTACACAGATGCACAACCTATGCTAATTTTACCAGCAAGTGCCAAAAAGTCTGTCCATCAATCTGGCAACCTGAGAAAGACACTCTACATTCCATTCTGGTGCAGATGACATTCGCCCAAACCATTTCTGACAGAAGCGGTTAATGAAAGTGTGGTCATGCATCAAAAAAAAACAGGATCTCCATCAAGCTGTCGCTGTCTTCTCAAGGCTGGAGAGAGGAACCAAAATACACACAGTGACTAAAGCCATATGTCTGCCCACTCATCCTATACATCTGGGTGTTTTTGTGTGTAAAAAGTGTATTTTTCTGTACTGTAGCCTTTAATGAAATGTGTGATTTATGTGCTGCTGAAGGTGGGCCGACTGGTCTCCAGGGGGTCTACTAGAAGGAATAGGTGAGGAGACAAAATCCACTTATAGGCAGAGAACATTTATTTTAGAGGACTTTTATCGAAGAGATTCCAGGTTTTCTAATAATTTCATAATAGTTCCATTAATTAACTATTTAGTCTGACTTAAATGTTCCACACACAAAGCTATGAAATGACTTGAAATGTAAGTGCATACTGTAAATCACAAACCACTTTTGGTGTATTTAGAATTGCTGCCAAAGACTCACCGTAATAGGCCAAAAGGGACACTACATCAATAAAAAAAAAAAAAACTAAAAGAAAAAAAAAAGAAAAGTGAAATCACTCACAACTCCTTGGCCTTTTGTTGTAGTCTCATATATCACAGCTATCTTTGGCTCATTTTGTTTTTACCATTTTGAATTATTTTTGCAAATGAATCCATGATTTATGACCCAATCGAAACCAAAAAAAAAATGAAAAATGATATGCTTATTTAAAATTGTTTGGTGCAGTCGAGTTCTATGTTGTAATGTTATATGTTAATGTAATGTTAATGTAATGTTATAGAGATCATAGATTGCTTTGCTTCATAACAATATTTTTAGAGCAGAGATGCCCAAAGTAGGGCCCGCAGGCCAAAGTTGGCCCAGGTTAACCTTTAATATGGCCCACCGTCCCATTTGAGAAGAGGCGGATAATGGGGCCGACAGATAGAGAACAATGGGGGTTGCAGTTTAGTGTATTCACCATTGAACTGCATTGTGTTATTAATGGGATTGTTGAGGTTTTTACTGTAACAAATTCATTATAGTTAAGGTAGTATGCAAGCTTAATAGTGGCAAAGCAGCAGGGGTGGAAGAGATTCACACTGTGTGTCTTAAGTCACTGGATATTGTGGTGCCGTCTTTGCTGACACGTCTCTACGATGTCGCATGGAGGTTGGGGAAAGTACCCCTTGCACTGGGCAACTGGGGTAGTGGTTCCCATTTTTAAGAAGGGGGACCTAAGGGTGTGCTCTAACTATAGGGGGACTCACACTCCTCAGCCTATCTGGGAAAGTTTATGTCAGTCTATGATCCAGCCAATGGTTGAACCTAGGTTCTAGGAGGAACAATGCGATTTTCGCCCGGGCCGTGGCACACAATACCAGCTCACAATACCCTCACCAGAGTACTCGAGGGTTAATGGGAGTATGCCCAACCAGTCCATATGTGTTTTGTGGACTTGAAGAAGGCATTTGGCCTTATCCCTCAAGGCATTCAGTGGAGGGTGCTGTGGGAGTGTGGGGTTAGAGGTGCTCTGTTAAGCAAGGGTCTCGTCCCTGTATGAACAGAGTAGGAGTTTGGTTCAAAGAAAAAGGAGCTGAGCCGAAAGGCAATCTACGGTCAATCTACGTTCCTACTCTCACTTATGCTCATGAGCTTTGGGTTATGACCGAAAGCACAAGTTCTTGGATACAAGCAGCCGAAATGAGTTTGCTTCGCAGGGTGGCAGCGTGCACCCTTATATACAGGGTAAGGAGCTCTGTCACCCGGGAGGAGCTCAGAGTAGAGCTGCTGCTCCGCATCGAGAGAAGTCAGCTGAGGTAGCTCGGGCATCTGTTTCGGATGCCTCCAGGACTCCTAACTAGAGAGGTGTTCCAGGCATCTCTCACTGGAAGAAGGCCTCAGGGAAGACCCAGGACACGATGGAGGGACTATGTCTCTCAGCTGGCCTGGGAACTCCTCGGGATTCCCCCAGAGGAGCTGGAAGAAGTGTCTGGGGTGGGGGATGTCTGGAGTTCTTTCCTAAGAATGCTGGCCCCGGATAAGCTAATGAAAATGACATGACAAATTTATTATGTATATTTTTATTTTGCAGCATTAGTTTAATTTAATTAGTTTAATTTAAAGCAATGTTTTCTGGCTATTTTTAAACGTTAGGAATAAAATTAGGAATTTTTTTTAATGTACTAGAGTTTTGCATATTTACCTTCGACCCACAACCTGCAGTGAAGTTTTGTTTTTGGCCCTTAACAAGAAAAAGTTTGGGCACTCCTGGCTTAGAATATGATCAGAAACCATAGGTACAAATTTTGTATTGACTTTGCAGATTGTATTGACAGCAAATAGCCATTGACTAGAAATTTAAAAAATCTAATGATTTAGGGTAAGTAAATTAACTTTTTCTTTTTTTTTTTACTGGCAAACTATCCCTTTAACAGATGTAGTCATTATATTGTTTTAAGGAAACAGGCCACATTGCGTTCGAGGATTATATACAGTCTTGAAGGGCCGGTGTCCTGGTAGAGCTTAGCTCCAACCCTAATCAAACACACCCGAACCAGCTAATCAAGCTCTTACCAGATATACAAGAAACTTCATGGCAGGTGTGTTGAGGCAAGTTGGAGATAAAGGACACCAGCCCTCCAGGACCGAGTTCAGACACCCCTGTTTTAAGTGAACATGCATTCGTTTATTCATTTTTCTTAAGCTTAGTGCCTTATTTATTAGAGGTATCCACAGTGGAATGAACCGCCAACTATTTCAGCATATGTTTTATACAGCGAATGCCCTTCCAGTCGCAACCCAGTACTGGGAAACACCCATACACTCTCGCATTCACACACACATACTCATACATTCTACGGCCAATTTTGTTTACCCAATTCACTAATAGCACATGTGTTTGGACTGTGGGAGAAAGCGAAGCACCCGAAGGAAACCCACACGAACACGGGGAGAACATGCAAACTTCACACAGAAATGTCAACTGGCCCAGCCGGGACTTGAACCAGCGACTTTCTTGCTGTGAGGCGACAGTGCTAACCACTGAGCCACCCCATGTGAACGCACATATAACCAATATTAAACCAAGCTAATAAAAAATTCATAAAGGAAACATTAGCGTAAAAGCAAATGCTATATATAGTCACTTTTATGTATTTCATGCTGAGCTGTTGAGCAGTGATTTGAGAGCAATAAACATCACAGTCATTTCAGCAGATTCCCCAATGAACATAAGCAGATGAAAGCGAGAGAGAGAGCTTGAATGTTAAAGGTTAATTACCGTTCATAAAATGGAGAAAGTATAGGGTTGACCATTTAAGACTTAATTAGGTGGTGTGGCGTACTTAGTCAATGGCGAGAGAAAGAGGCAGAGAGTCGGAGTTAACCTGTTTACAGATCCAAATTAAAGCTGACACAACAACAAAGCACCATGAACGAGTTAGGCAAATGAAAGAATCTGTTTTTCTGCACAAATAGGCCAATCATTTAGGACACACACTTCCACTTTCCTCCTCAGGGACTGCAACAGCAAAGGATTTAACTCATCAAAGGATGAGTGTGTGTGTGTGTGTGTGTGTGTGTGTGTGTGTGAGTGTGACAGAGAGGGAGGGATGGAGACTGTGTTCATTGGTGCACATCCTTCGCCAGTGTATCTGCATGTAATGGAATTGCATGTGTCCTCTAGTGCATGAGATGATTTGTATTTCAACTTGTGTCCACGATTGTGAACGCGCGCCACCCGGACTGTGAAATGTAGGAATTTACTAATAACGATTTGTGCTTGCTGATAGTGCCGTTTATTTGCACTCCTCTGTATGTTGTGTTTAGAAGCACACAAGTCTGTGAGGAATTCTGCAAATAAGGCAATGGCTGAAAAGTGTGGCGCATGATTTTGATCTTTGATCATTTTGTGGATAAATTATTTTTTTTTTGTCATTTTCATGTTCCTGAAAATTGTAAAAGTAATTAAGCTTTAAAGTTATGGGTGTAATGACATTCAAACCAAACCGAAAAAAAAAAAAAAAAAAAAAAGTTGTACACCCACAACACTACGAAGCCCAATACTACCATAGTATACCAAGGTGTATTTGAAGAATTTCAAATGTGTTTTTAGACATCATTAAGGGTGCTTTCACATCTGTGGTTTGCTTCATTAGGTCTGGACCAAGGGCAATAAATGATACACTGTTGCATTTTCTGCAGTCTTTGAGTCGTTTTCACACCTCACTGCTGGCTTTGGTCCGAACCAGTTGAAAAGGACCAAAATGCACTCATCTGACAAAATCCACATCTCTCATTGGCCGGATGTTATTGAACAAAGCTACTAAACTGCTTATCGATTGGTCAGAATTCACGTGCGGGAAAATGCCAATAAAACTCTCGCAAGTAATAAAAAACCGGCAGACACATAATGTCGCTTTTCACTATGGAGGAAAGACTGCGCTGACTGATTGTATCCCTGCTTTAGACAAACTATACATTTAAAAAATGAAGTGCGGCTATAGCTAGAAAGCAATGTTTTAATGCATCACACGTCACTTCAGGAGGAGGCGTGAATTAATTTAGCTAAACTGCGACATGGTCATCTTGCAGAAATATTACCAACGATCCATCAGGTAATGTTTTCCCTCTCTTTCTCTCTCTCTCTCACATTTCGACATTTCACATTTTAGGTGCTTTATTTATCTCTCTCTCTCTCTCTCTATTGTTAAAGCGCTGTCAACAAATATTTTTCCTCCATATCCGATAATGCACAGCGCATCGGCCTACGGCAGCTGGATTACTTCAAAAGGCGCAGTACTTTTTGCAGTTAGGTCTGTTTTAGTTCGGATCATATACTCACAACAAACAAACCACTTTAGGGTTCGTTTGAAAGCGTACCGAGAAAACCTCTTCAAGCAGGTCTCGGTTCGCTTTTTTGGTCCGCTTTTAGTGCGCACTCGAGTACAATTGCTGCATTTACACCTGCCCAAACGAACCGCACCAAGAGGAAAAACGAACTCTAGTGCGATTCAACCGAACTAAATAAGGCAGGTGTGAAAGCACCCTAAAACAGCTTGTTAATGTCACCAACATACAGGGTGCCATGTAGGCATTTCTTGGTGGTATTTAAATACTGAGTGAAATGCTTTGCGCAAAAAAAAAATTTTAAATGAGCATTACAAATGTACTGTATTGTAGAATAAAGCATTTGACTATTCTGCTGTGGAGATATTTGTTTTTAGTTTACCCAGACCAGCTGACTGCATTAAACAGAAATAGGGGTGGGAAAAAAAATCGATATTGCAATATATTGTTGTGCTTTCTGTCACAATAAATAATCAATACACTAATGACCAATGTCGATATTTTATTACACAAAATTATTAATTTACGCGTTGTCAGTGTCACTGTCACTACCAAATATCTACCATTCTGTTTGCGGGGGGTGCAGTTTGAGTAAATAGGGGTAAAGTGGCGGAAGCAGCGGCCAGAAGAACACAAGTTAACTAACAACAACAGAGAAGAAGCGCTGGAAAAAAAATAGTGAGAAGAATGGAGGAAAATAATGAAAAAGAAATCAAAGACCCACCTGCTAGTTTCCACTCTAAACTGTGGAGACACTTCGGGTTTTACGAGATAGTTGACAGAAAGATGAATAAAAACAATGCAATCTGCAAAAACTGCTTTGCAAAGATAAAATATATACATAGTTTACACAGTTTTTTACTGTTCATGCACTTTTATCTGTCTAGTTGTACAGTGTTTACATTTAAGACCAGGAGGCAGTGAGTTATTATGCAAATGCATTTTTCTTTGCACAATGTTGGAAATGTTGGCATTAATAAATGCATAAGATTTCCTTGTTATGGGTATTTTTTTCTTGTTCAGTCACAAACATTGTGATATTTCATTGATAAAATTTCTTACAATCTATTGAATATCATAGATATCGCGAATCGTGATATTATCATTATCGCCACAGAATTGAATTGTGAGTTACCTGTATCATCCCGCCCCTGAACAGAAACATGTAAAGCCAGCATATACAACATACAGTGCATGCCCATCGCCAGCCTGGTGAAAGCGGTGTTTATTTATTTTTTTCTTAAAAAGTAGACTTTGCAGTTATTCACTAAATTTTCTATTTAATTATGAGGTTTAAATACTAAATTTATGCGACATATTAGGCAGTGTTTTATTTATTTATTTTTTTAGCTGGATTAACTAGTAGAATGGTCATCATTACCACACTAGCTGAGGTACCAAAAATATTTCCTA
Source organism: Danio rerio (assembly GCF_052040795.2). Lineage (NCBI taxonomy): Eukaryota > Metazoa > Chordata > Actinopteri > Cypriniformes > Danionidae > Danio > Danio rerio. Next base: position 35,333,840 of record NC_141031.1, read on the forward strand.
AAGATTTAGAAAAATGTAGAAATATATTAAAAAAACACTTTTTTTAAAATACAAATTTATTACATCATATATCATTAGAAAAAAATAGGAATCAGGTCAATTTTTAAATTAAAACAGTAGTTTATTGTCATTAATTAGGCAAATAACATGCCAGCACATTTAACTTTCCACAGTCAACATTTGGCCATTTCAATAAAAAAAAAAATTATAACAAACCTAATAATATTATTATTATTAATAATAATAATAATAATAAATATAATGTAGAGCTTCACAATTTTTCTAGTCTCTTTTGTAAACACCAAGCAGACAGCAGCAGACTGAAAAGTGTGTGTGTATCTTGCATCTGCGTGAGAGGATGTGTCCTTCCCCACACACGTGTGTCGGTAGTCTTCTGATGCCGCAAAGGGAAACAGGAAATGTGCACACACAAAGCATAAATAAAGCGTCCAGTACCAATTATCAGAATAATTTTCACAACAGATGGATTTGCTGGTTTAGATAAGTCTGATAATCTAACAATCGAAATAAAACCAATAAAATATTACCTGTCAAAAAGAAATACTTCAGCCATGGTGTCATCCTTTCTCGGGTGTGCAAAAGTTAAACCAATATTGATTAAGGATTTTTAAAAGTTTTTATTCAGCAGCATTTGTTTTTAGCGTGAAACCGCGTGAAGGGGTGTGCAGTTGTACAAATCTACGTTTGTTGACAGACGGTTTGGGCTACTTATCAAAATTATAGAAATTATTGGCTTGACAATTTTTAATTGGATGAACATATTTTAGTCTTATGCCTCACCCAGGATATAAAAAATACATATAATACATTAAGATCATTTACATTAATCATTACTATTAGAATGTGAAAAGACTTTTAACCAGCACAACAAAAAACTTTTTGAAGACGATTACCTACTGCACCTTTAATTCCCAATACTTAATACCAACAACCCTATCTGATTTTCTGAAAACTTTACAATTAATATTTAACAAATACTTATATATTTATTTTTAGATCAGAATTACATAAATAATATTTTAGATTATATTTATGTATTTACATTTTTCATATTTTTTCTTATTAATTAATTAATGTTTCAATTATTGTGTGATTAAATAAATACATTTTTTAAAACATTGTTCGAAATCCTTACAAAAAACAAATTTCCAAAAACAGACAACAACTTGCATGGAAAATAGCCTTTTTGCATAAATACTTTCAATCAAACTGTGTTGTTTGTGTTTTCGAATAATCAGTTGCACAACTGTACATTTAAAAATGACCAAACTTCAGTACATTAAGCAAATGTACACTTTCCAATGTACCTTTGTGGTCACACACGTACAGTTTCCCATCAGACCCCCCCCGTGCCAACACAATAGGGTTGGCAGGCCTCCAGGACAGCACATCTGGTGCTACAGAAGGTGATGGGCACGACTCCGAAACAATGCCAACAACACAGACTCAATACACCGCTGAGAGAGGAGGAGGAGAAAGAAAAAAAACTCACAACAGATCTTAAGGACACACAGGCTGTGATCTCTGCTGTATAAGGAGGTAATCAGAGACATGGTGCTGTAATTTTGAAATCACATACACACAATGGCCCGTTTCACAATTATGTGTAGTCTGGCATGCTCTCAACTCTTGGAGTGTACGTAAATATATGTGTATTTGTGGATATACTGTGGGTACACAGTAATTTGCTGTACTTATAGTGCTATACTTCTCTGGGTGCATTTGAGGCAGAGCAGGCGGAGAGCTTTTCGATTTGGCTCAAACGCATGGGAGAAAAGTGTTTGCTATATGACATTTAAATGTGAAATTTCATCACTGTTTAATTAATATTTTTATTTGAATATACGTTAAAATAAAATGAATTTCTGTTATGGCAAATCTGCAAAATTTATTTATGGAATAATAATAATAATAATCTCTCAATTAACATAATAAATATATTTTTTTAAAATAAGACTTCTTTCAAAAACCTTAAAAGCATAAAATACAAAATATATACTCCAAAATTTTGACTACCAGTGCATGTTTTTATAGATTTTTTGTATTGTTTTCATTAATATAACTTTAATTAAGCCGATCCTTATGTTGACATTTAAATTACCCTTTACCTTCAAAAACATTATTAACTAAAGCAGATATTCCTTCTGATCTTTTAATTTCATATGAGATTATCAAAAATGCATGTAAATTCATTATAAAACCGAGAACAAAATTCTTATGGAGATGAAGTACAGCATGTCACACCACAGGACGTCAGATTTCCAAAAATCTGTTCACTCTTTTATATTTCTGAAGCAAAGTACTAACATGGTCAGTCTTAAAAGTACATCGGAGGGTCTTTCCCATCAAATGGGTTCCCGTTTTTTTTTTTTTTTTTTTTACACAGGCTCATCAAAAAATAAATAAATACAAATTAAATGTGCTCATGTTGACAAAGCTTTTCCTGCAATACGATCCTTCATCCTCTCACATTTCAATTTCAAGACTCCCCTTTTATATCAAAAGCTTTTATGATGATCTGTTGGATTTTGGACATTTCTGTGCTTTATCATTTTGTGCAAATGCCACAGTTCAAAAGTCATCATTAAAAGTACATTTTATTAGAACTTATTCAACATCAATGTTAAACACAGACTCATTCATATATTAATTTTTTTATTCATAAAAGTGAATGCAGGCATTTATTAAGTTTTTTTATTAAAATGTTTTCTTTTAAATTTTACTCCTGAAAAAAATCATATATATGCTCCACAAAAACATTAAAGGGCATCTATGATAAAAATCTACTTTTGTGACCTGGTTGGACAGGACTGTCTGTGTGTATAGAGTGTCCACAGTCATATTGGAGTGATTTAAATCCAACAAGTCTCTTTTTTTTTTCTTTTTCCTGTCAATAGGACCCAAATCCCAGTGATTTTAAGGCCCACCACAACTTGACGTAGGAGTGCAGTTTTCTCCGCCCATTGAATTGATTGACAGATGCCACGTTTCTATAATTTGCACGTCTACAGAACTTTCTTTTTAAATGATTAAAATGTTTGTTCCAACTCTCTGTGGTGTTTATAAGTTTTATAAGCTTAAAATGTTTTTAAAACAGAGCATTTTTGTAATAAAGACAGTAAAATTGTTATGTAATTTAACTGCTACAATCACCACGGCTGCATGGTGTCAGTAAACGCTAATATCTGTGAATGTGTCTGTGTGTGTGTGTGTGTGTATTGCAAACAAAATTTGTGAGACTCATCATTTCAGAAAAGTTTAAATAAACTCCTCCACAAATATATCAAATATATATATCAAGTAAATAGCAGTCACTGACTGCTGTTTATCTGACGCAACGCATGATAAGAAGCAGACATGCACGTGATAACGGTGGGCGAGGAAAAGCCGCTCGTTTGCATTTAAAGTCCAGTGTAGTCAGACACCAAAATGAGTAGATTCTGAAAGTATTAATAAATAATCTGACGCTATTTTCAGCTAAAACTTTAAAAACACATTCTGGAGACACAAAGGCTTACATTAAATCTTAAAAAGGGGACAAAATAGGTGCCCTTTAAGAATTAAAACATAGCAACCATTAACAATAATAACAACTATTATTATTATTATTATTATTATTATTATTATTATTATTATTATTATTATTATTATTATTATATGAATAATATTTATTTTATAATATGTACATACTATGTATTTTATAATATGTATAACTACAATAATAACAACAACAACAACAACAACAATAATAATAATAATAATAATAATAATAATAATAATAATAATAATTATTATTATTATTATTATTATTATTAGTAGTAGTAGTAGTAGTAGTAGTAATATTATTATTAATAATATAATCACTACTACTACTAATAATAATAATAATAATAATAATATGATTACAAATAATAATAATATTAATATTTTTATTATTAATTGTATTAACCAAACTCTTAATAGAGTAAAATCATATATATATATATATATATATATATATATATATATATATATATATATATATATATATATATATATATATATACTTATTCAATAAATTAAATAACATTAAAACTATTAATTATTCCATTCTTTTGACTACCATTGTATTCTTTTAATTGTATTCTGTATTACATTTTATTGTTTATTACAATCTTACTAATACAATAAAGTAGTCTTTTACTAACTAATATTTTGCTCCCATTTATATCACTTTTCAAAAAATAAAAATAAAAAATCATTTAAATAACTTTTTTGGCCCAGATCAGAAGATCTTGATGTCTTAAATGTCTGGTTTCCTCCAGACTTACCTAGGCTCATCAAAGAACCGCGGTGTAACTTTGCTCATGTTGACAAAGCATTTCCCCGCAATATAATCCTCCATTCCCTCGCATTTCAATTTCAAGGCTTCCCTTTTATATCAAAAGCTCCGAGCTGGTCTGTTGGGGTTTGGACTTTTTCTGTGCCTTTAAACTCTAAAGCGGCTGTTGGTGTGCAGTAATGCGGTATAGTCGCTGAGCTTTAGCTCGCGTGTGGTGGGTGTATTATTGAGGGCAGATGGCTTAAACCCACGAGTGTCTGTTGAGATATCGCGGTGCTGAAGGGCTATGCCACCAAACCCATTTTGATTAGACGGAGTCTCTGGAGCCAGAACTGCACTGGCAGACTCCGCTTTGCCTCTAGATCATAAAACCCTCAATCACAAAAACGAAAGTACATTCAATTAGTTTGCCAAACCCACATAAATGCACTAGCGTAAGCCGGAGTTTATTTTCCTCTCAGTCTCCATCCTCCCACCTTTGAGTTCCCAAACTCCCTTTTCTGCTAAGAGAAAGACGGCATTTCTTCATTAAAGCTTCCCAGTTAGTGTAAAATAAGCAGGGGGGAAATATATATATATGCATGAAACACAATTACGCAATGCAACGCAAATGAGGTATGGCCGCGTCAACAGAAAACGGCTAATAGTTCATTTCAGTCACTGTCTGTGTGTGAGCGCGTCGAGCTTTTTGCTCCATTACCTCCAAAACAGTATGTAAATTTGCTCTTTTGGAGACAAAATATTTAGCTGTGTTTTGCTCTGAGGAAATGAGTGCTGCGGCTGATGGGGAAAAAAGCGAGTTGAGATGTTTGTTTGAAGTTTCCTCTGCAATTGCGGGGAGTAAAAAAGAAAAAAAAAAAACACTTTTAGCAGAGCTCGAACCACGCTTGAAATATAAGCTTTAAAGACATGTAGGTCACAAGCAGATATTTACATAACAAACTGTCTGACATGCGATAAAGCAACTCTCGTTATTCTGACTGGTTTGTGTGCTCCTTTGGTGGTGTGGAAAGCTGGAATGCAACACATACTTGGTGAGGTTTTTTTCTATATTTAATCTGTACAATTAAAGCATGAGATTTACTGTGAGCTGTGAAAAAAACAACGTATCTTTGTTAAATGATTGTTTTGAAAACACTGAGCATAATGAGTGCAGGCAGCAGTGGAAAATTCACACAAACAAGACCATTTATGGAACACATGATAGATCACCTTGGAAACCACCGACAGAGGTGAATCAGAAGTGTACATTGTCACATAACAAAGACAGGAGTAATATGTCTGAATGAAGATGGAAGACATTAAACTGCCTTGCATACTTTTCGATATCTGCTTCTATGATTAAGAAGAAAACAACAACAAAAACACTTGCAAATATGCTTTTTTCCCCTCAAGATTCTTTAATAAATAGAAAGTTCTAGAGCAGAGTTGCCCAAAACAGGACTTGTGGGCCAAAGTTGGCCCATGGTAATCTTTGATTTTGCCAACCATCCTATCTGAGAAAAGAGGGAGAGTGATGGAGATGGTCATTTCACATTTAGTGTAAAAATCAAATTTTTTGTTTATTTGTTTGTTTTATTGTTAAGATACAAAAAAACTGAAATTAAATGTTTCAATTTAAATGGTGTCAGTTATTCAAATTTAGTCAACACAATCTCATGGCAATTCGTAACTTTTTGATTTAATGGCTAATTCAAATGAATTTGTCTACGATCTCATTGGTAGAATTTAGTATGCTTTGTTTATCACATAATGACAACCAAGGCTCAATCTGAATATATACCCCTATATACATTCCTAGACGGCGCCAAATATGTCCCAGGAGGGACGTTTTTTTTCCCATTTTAGTTTTCGCAAATCCACCAGAGGCTGCTGTGTACGGTATTTAATTCTACGAATTAAATTTTTAATTCTATTAATTCTTTTTCATTCATTCTTAATGCATTGCTTTAACTGTTTAATATTAATACTTTAGTAGATTTATTAATTTACTTTTTTTTTTAATTCTCGTACAAAAAAAATAAAATGAAAAGTGATAATTCACCCAAAATAATTTTTACTCATTATCACTCTAAATAATACTGGGTAATTTCATCCCAATTTTGGATGTAATAGGGACAAACTTAACTGCTAGGTTAATTTAAATTAACTGTACCAAATTTAACCCAACCTTTGGGTTAGTCCATGTTTTACCCAATTTGTATGTGGCATTTTTTTACTCAAATGCATTGCTCAAGTTTACTCAATTCCAAAAATTGAGATAAGAGTGTCCTTAAGAATATGTTTAAAAAAAAAAGGAACCACTGACTACCATACTAGAGCAAAGAAATAAACTGTAAAAAAAAATGTTGGGGCGACATGACAGCTCAGTGGTTAGCGCTATTGCCTCACAGCAAGAAGTTTCGCTGGTTCGAGTCCTGACTGGATAAGTTGGCATTTCTGTGCTGAGTTTGCATGTTTGCATGAGTTTCCCCGTGTTCATGTGAGTTTCCTTCAGGTGCTCAAAATGGATTTGTGTTGGGACAAAATGAAGGAATTAAGATAATTATTAGTTTTTACAAATTTAAATTGAACATAAAAAAGTTATTATAATAATAATAACAATAATAATAATAACAACAACAACAACAACAACAACAATAATAATAATAATAATAATAATAAAAATAATAAATTGACATGTTGCCCCCCTCCAAAAAAAAAAAAAAAACTTAAGAATTTTGATAAAGAAACGGAAGAAAGAAACTCCAACTGAGTTGAAACAAGAGTCATGACAGAATTGTTTAAAATTCCTGACTAGTTGTAATGATAACTGATAAAAAATGCAGTTATTTTGATTACATATTTACAGTTTGTATGCATAATACCACTGCTAATTTATTATAATAAATAAATAAATAAATTACATTTTAAATGATAAGTAAACTGATGTCCATACCAATACACCCACATAATTTTAATTACATACATTTAATACATTTGGTACTGAAAAGCAGGAAACAATAGCATTTTGCTCTGTATGTGAAATGTGAGAAAACAATGGAAAAAAAGTGCCATAAAAGTTCATTTATTTTTGTAAATACTTAAAATGTTGAATCTTTGCCAACAAAATGAAAGTCTATTAACAAAGAATGCATAATGCTTGGCTCAAAATGCACTGCGATTAAATATTGTAGTTTTAATTGGTTTCAATGGGCATATTTATGTCCTTAAGGTCCTGGATGTCACTTTTTTCTCATACAGTATATGCACTCCAACATGAGAGATAAATCAAGGCTCAATATCTTTGTAAGGCCTTTAAACAGTTTCCTGCTTCACACCGTCAGTCTGGAAAACAGTGTCTTTTAGTTGCAGCGAGTGAACAAATCCCCAGAGCAAATCTAAACACTAGTTCACAAATAATGAGACCTGCCTTACAGACAGAGTTTTCTGTGCTCAAGCAACCCCAGACATTTCGGATTTGAGACTGAGCTCTTCACGACATCTTTCCTGAAAGCCGCCTAGTCATGGTGGCCGAGAGCTCTGGCAGGAGATCAATGCCAAACTCTGCACCCCTTTCACAGCCTTTTCGGCCGTGTGACAGAATGAAATGAAAGCGTGGAAGCATTTCGGTACAACTGATTTATTACTTTATGACAAAAGACTGGTCTGAGAGCAAGACTGAGTCATTGATCTGACTGTGTGCTGACCTTAGAACAGAGATCATACCGATCTGAGGCATTAATGAAACCATCTGGATGCTGAAGCTGTGGACTTATTGTACTAACAGAGATTTTTTTTTTTTTTTTTTTGTATGTCATGTCTCAGATTTTAATGGTATACTAATTTTAATGGTATACATATTAAATGGCTTTAATATGTTTTGTCACACAAATAAAGGTTGTTTAGAAATGTACAAAAGAAGGGAGAAGGAAAATGGTGTAAATAATTACTGGATGAATTGCTGTGATGTTTTAGGCTTTGTTTATTTTGGAAAATTTATTGTGTAAATCAAATTTAATTGGACAAATTAAATTTAACATTACATGATAGATTAACGTTAGATTTGAGATTATATGAAAAACGGTATATAAAAAAAGGTGCTAAAACTTGTATTGAAATATGTATTTTTTTTACATATTGGTAATAACACAGTAATATCAGTGTTTATCATTATGTAATTATTGTATACCATTGTGAATTTTACATCTAGAGTAGGGAAAAATAAGCATTAAACCCATCACCATTACTCTCAGAAAGCATATATCTAAAGGTGCTGTTGGCTTGATATTTTCCCTGGATGTTGGTACCAGCCAAAGAAATCCATATATGCAAAGAGAACAAATCTTATTAGTTCACAAATTTGATTAAAATGAAATTACTCAGGTGAAAAGTATTGAACACATGAAGGAAGGGGTGTGTAGAAAGACTGGGAAAGCCCTGGCAGCACCTAAAATCTCTAACTATTCTTCAGCAATCCTCTGCCCTTCATCATTGTAAAATTAATATTAGCTGCTTCAATCCAACATCTACATTTTCAGGATGATGAAGATAAATCCAGAGTGAACATTTCAGCAAGACAGTGGTCAAAAACACAGCTAAGGAAACACTCAAATGCTTTTAGAGGAAGAAAATCAAGCTTTAGAAGGGCCCAGCCAATCACCTGACTTGAATCCAATTGGAAATACAAAGTAAAGATTAGATTTGATAGATGAGACTCATACTTCATTCTCCATATGAGAGGAATCTTTAAACGGACATTACCAAAAAATAAAAATAAAAAGCTTTTTATAAAACCGTTTCAGTCGTTCAAAAAGTAAAAAGTAATACTTTCTCCTTTTGACATTATTATAACACATTTTTTTTCAGATTTTTATTTTATTTATTTATTTATTTATTTATTTATTTATTTATTTATTTATTTATTTATTTATTTATTCATTTATTATAATTATTTTTTTGTATTGTTTGGGTTTTTACCAACATCTGGTTCAAATCCATGTCAACAGCTCTTTTAGAAATATTATTCCCAGGAAAAAACAAAACAAAAAAAATATGACATTCCTTACTTATTTTCTACACTGTACGTTAACTGTATAATCTGCATTTTTCAAAAAAGATCTCATCAAAGGGTACGGTTGGAAAATTATGACAAAAAATAAAAAAAGACAGTCAAAACAGTTGTGCAAAACTTAAAAGTTGTGAAATTAAAATAATAACGTCTCAATGTAATTATTGTTTAATGTAATTTTGGCAACACTTTACAATAAGGTTCATTACTTAATGCATTTACTAACATGAACTAACCAGGAACATCACTTGTACAGCATTTATCAATCATAATTGAACATTTACTAATGCATTATTAACATCCAAGTCCATGCTTCTTAACATTAGTTAATGCACCATGAGTTAACATGAACTAACAATGAACAACTGTATTTTCATTAACTAACATTTACTCACATTAATAAATACAGTAGTAAATGTTTTGTTCATTGTTTGTTCATGTTAGTAAATGCATTAATTAACATTAACTAATGAACCTTATTGTAAAGTGTGACCGTAATTTTGTATTGGGGCAACTTTTATTTTGCTGCTATTTTTTTATCACAAGCCCCTAAACATATTATCATATACTTATTAATCTTAGTGAGAATGCAGTTCCCTAGTGTGTAATATTACATTTAGGTGATATAATGAACTATATTTGTATACGGTCTAAGCAGTGCAATACAGGCGATCGCCTAGGGCTCCACAAATGCTGCTTTTATATTATATTTACTGTGAACTTAAGTGCAAGGATGAGAGTGAACGTTTAAATCATTAACAATGAGCAATGCACAATGCACAAACACCATTAAATGCGATACAATTTATTCACAACAACCGTGAGAAAAAAATATCCTCCACATTTCATTAAAAGAATAGCTCTGTATAATTCATACATGACGAATAGCTGAAAACGATAATAAATACACAACAACATGAATAAAGGTGAAAATATTAGCAGTACCATACTCCATTTGGCAAAACACCTCCTGCGATCGGTTATTGGGTGAACTAGAATGACATTTTTTTACACAGATATCTCTCTAAATGAAAAAATGTCTTAAAGTCTGAAGTAATATAACATCACAAGTCTCATTGCTATTTTTAATCAAATTTTTATTTTAAATAAAATGGCGTCCAAACCAAACAGCCTCTTTCCGGAGCCGAAAAAGGAAGAAAAGCAAGCTCAAAGTAAAAGGTATGTTCTGCTATGCATAAGACATTATTTAGTAGTGTAGTATTAAGACTTGTTTCAGCAAATACAACGATGCCCATTGATCACAGAAACACTTGTGTGATATGAGAGAGAAAATAGGCCAAACTCAGCATGTTTAAGAAAAAAAAATCATCTAATTATTCTGAAAAAAAAAAAACAAAAAAAAAAAAGCAGGTTTCCCCCTCATTTGGTCAAAATTGAATGTTACCCACTGTCCAACATCTAATGCAAAGTTTTGTTTGTGTAAATCTGTGTGTAAAAACAAGCTACATTGTGTCCTGCATTTCTAGTTATTTATGCATATATTTGTGTTATTCATTTACAAAAAAAAAAAAAAAAGCTTTTTATTCACGTTTAATTTGTATGTCATACGTGTATATATATATTTTTTTTAAATGAGTGTTTTTGGCTTTGTTCTGTCAGATTTGTTTAAATCTGTAAATATTTTTACATACAGTTGATGTCAGAATTCTTCACCCCCTTTGAATTTTTCTCTTTTTTAAATATTTCCCAAATGATGTATAACAGATCAATCAAATTTTCACAGTATGCCTTATAATATTTTTTTCTTCCGGAGAGTCTTATTTGTTTTATTTCGGCAAGAATAAAAGCAGTTTTATTAGCCCCTTTAAGCTATTTTTTTTCAGATAGTCTGACTCTACGGAACAAACCATCAATATACAATAACTTCCCTAATTATCCTAACCTGCCTAGTTAACCTAATTAATCTAGTTAAGCCTTTAAATGTCATTTTAAGCTTTATAGAAGTGTCTTGAAAAAATATCTAGTAAAATAAAATGTACTGTCATCATGGCAAAGATAAAATAAATCAGTTCTTGGAAATTAGTAATTTAAACTATTATGTTTAGAAATATGTTGAAAGAATCTCTCTGTCAAACAGATATTGGGGAAAAAATAAACAGGGAGCTGATAATTCAGGGGGGCTAATAATTCTGACTTCAACTGTATGTATTATAGGTTAAATATGTTACAGTTAATAACAATTTATACACTTAAATATATATATATATATATATATATATATATATATATATATATATATATATATATATATATATATATTTTTTTTTTTTTTTGTGCTTTCTTCTCAATTTTTTTTATCACGCATTGGGCCTCTCAACCCTATGGGTTGTCACTGGGTCTAAGTGTCCCAGTGCATTAATGAAAACATACACATAAAAGAGATTTCGGCTTTACCCCATGAAAGCAAACAGTGACTTATCTGTTGCAACGTAAGTGGCAGGGAGCCATTTAAAGCGAATCCGTCACTTTAAGCACGGGCCACAATGAATGTCCACTAGAGAAACGCATGTCCTCCTCTGAATGAACTGTCACACAAACGGCCTTCTGCTGAAAGCATGAAGACAACCCGAAAACGAATGACACTTCTTCCTCAAGCTACTAAGCATATTGACAGAGTAAAAACACTGGATGTCGATCACATGGCGGCGTGATAAACGCTTCCCTTTTGCTTTCGAAATCTGAGCTGATGGCCTTGTTTTCAAGTGCTCTCCCTTGATAACATTATAATTCAAAGTGACTGAAAACAAACACGCTCACACAAACTCCTACACATGCACACCAACATTTCTTAACACTGCCTCCGTTTCGACAAGACACACAATTAAATGCATTGACTCTTAAATAGCTCTTTGTTCGCCGACAGGATGAAAGAAGCAAGCCTATATTCTCAGTGTTCTTTCTAAGGATGAGTATATCCAAGAAAACACACACACACACACACACACACACACACACACACACACACACACACAGTCATGCTGGGAGAGTTAATAAAAAATGGTAAAATGGGGCATTGTTGAAAATGTGATTTCACACATTTTTTTCCCAACCAATTATCTGTTGTCTTTATAATACAATCTGTAGAGTTGGCTCGTGAATATGTCAGTACACCACCATACATTGTGCAATGACACTGTTACAGACGAGGAAACTAGTGGTACATATTCATTAGAATTTGGGACGGCTATAAAAGTCACATGCAAAAGTTGCCACCTGAGAAGCTTTTATAATACACTGCCTGTCACACACACTGATATTTTACTAAATCACCTTTAGCTTTGAGTATGGCACACATCTCTTGTGGCATTGATTCAATATGTATCTGCAATGTCACAACATTTATTCCTGTCCAGAGTTGCATCATTTTCTCCAGAACATCCCAAAAGATTTTCAATATGGTTAAGGTCTGGACTCTATGGTGGCCAATCCATCCGTAAAAATGATCTCTCATGCTCGCTGAACTGTTTTTTCACAATTTGAGCCTGAAGAATCCTGTCATGGTCATCTTAAAAAAAAAGACTGAAGACCATCAGAGATGAAAACATCCATTGATTCAATAACCTGGTCATTTAGTGTATTTATGTAGTTAGCTAAGCTCATCCATTTTGCACAAAACTTTACTGAACTTCAACCTGACCAATTGCTGCATCTCCAGATCATAGCACTGCCCCCACAGGCTTGAATAGTAGGGGCTAGGCAAGATGGTGCATGGGTAAATTGGTTGCTGCTAGATTGGATATGGTTGCGACAGGAAGTTACGAGAAATATTGATATTATTTATTACATTTCCTATTTATAGACTCTTTTCACACTGCCAGATTTTTCAGTAGCAGAAGTCATCATGGTTGGGAAAACTTAAGAGCGCAGAGAATGGGAGAATATAACAAATAAATATATATATATATATTTATTTAATTATTTATTTTTATTTTTTATATTTATTTGTTCAAATAATAATAAAAAAAAAACTCCATGATGATGTTATAAAGACTTTCAGAAAAAGAAAAAAATTGGGTAAGACCAGAGAAAAAAAACTATGTTCAATTTGCTGTCCTGTCCCATAAACGGTGCCTTAGAAACCCCTCAAACAAGCAGTAATTTGTTTTTTTGATTTGAAGCAAAGATGATATCCTACATAAATACATATAATTGTTCATACATTTTTAAAAATAAAAATACTAAAAATTTTAAAACAGTTAAGATGCCAATGACCGTTAAACACATCACAACAGGCTTGTGAAAAGATTTCATTGTATTTTAATAACATCTACCCCGATCCCAACCCTAAACCCAACCATCACAGTAATGTAGAAACAGTAGTTGTACAGTCTATTATTTATGCTATTTATTAAATTACCCAATAAATTGTGTTTTTAATGCCTAACCCCACCCCAACCCTAAACCCAACCATCACAAAACCGTAAAAATATGAATTATTGTCATAAAGTGTCATAAATAAAATGCTGCTATATTGATGTGTGCATCATACTTCTGTTCAGCCACATATCCAATCTAAACTTTACCGGGTAATTATCTGGACTCATCAGACCAGGTGATCGTCTTCCATTGCTTTAGAGCTAAACATTGTTATCACGCAAATTTAAGCTTTTTTATGATCAGCCTCACTGAAAATTGGATTTCTTGAGCCTACACAGCTAGTCCCAATCCCTTGAGTTCCCTTTGCATTGTGCATGTGGAAATGCTTTTAATTTCCCTATCAAACATTGCCTTGAGTTCTTTATTATGTAACATAATCATCCATGCAGATATTATCCAATGCGAGGCTCTATCCTTTTCGGCTAAGTTAAATACAGGTGGTAACTTTTATTTTTTGGACAGGCAGTGTATGTTTTACTGCATTTCCACTTGTTAAAGTGTACTTCCATACTCATTATTTCTGCAGTGTATTCTGTGCTATGTGTGCATGCAGTTTGTAATAGATGGACTTGGTTTTTGACACCACATTTTGACAGAACACACTGAATGTTCTGCATGTCATAATGCAAGGAACTTATCTTCCTATATTTAAGGTGGGAAATGTTTAAGGCAATCACTAGTCATGGTCCAATCGATCGGCCGATAATCTCATTTTATGACTAGATCGGTACTCGCCAATCTGATGAACTGTTCTCAGGTGTTTGTTTACGAGTTTACATGCAAAGAAACCAGACAAAACAGAGCAAAATATTGCAATGGTCTTGCATGCATTTAGACCTTTTTACAAATAAGAACTGAACGTTCTGTGTTCTTGACAATATTGCCAGTTCACTAAAACCTAGCTGCACATTTTAACCAAATAATAAAACGGTATTTTTTTTAAAAAACTTGAATATTTAATAATATAACCTACCTTATTGTAATATACTTACTGCAATATACAAGTATGTATTGATAGGTGTGCATTTTCATTTCTTATGCATCAAACATGAACTCCAAACTTTTTCTTAATTGAGAAATGTTTAATTCTTCTTTCATTATTTGCAATGTTTCCAAATTTCTTTGTTAGTTAGTTGTTTTTCTTACCAATATTTATATCTTTTTAATTGATTAATTTCTGTAAAGCTGCTTCTGACCATGACATGTCCACACTAAATGATTATAAGAGACATGTTTAAGCAGGGTTTCTACAGGTTTAATCAAGTGAAATTAAAGGGTTAAGACTTTTTAAAGACCATTTTAAGACCATACCGACTAAACTTTCAGACTTACACAAGACTAAACACGAAATATTTTTAATGGCCAAGTTAAAACCTTAAAATCATTAAAAACAAATGTTATTGTAAGGAAGACAATAAACCATATTAAAAAGTAAGTGGAGTTAATAAATAAGCATTTCTTAAAAGTTTTTTTTTTGAAATATATTGTTAGTGATAGGGTGTTAGCCCAATAGGGTATAGCTTTACTTGGACATAGGAAAATTAAGACTCATTTAAAATGATTCAAGACCTACAACACAAAATTTCAGTGGATTTAAGACTTTTTAAGGCCTAAAATCTTTTTTTTTAAATTTAAGACATTTTAAGACTTTATAAGACCCCGCAGATACCCTGTTAAGCGATCATATGCAGCATCTTTCATTTATTCTTATATGTAAGGAGAAAGCTTCACCTAAGTATTATGCTTAAGAGGGAAAATGTGTTTAATGGATTATAAAGCTTAAAGCATCAGAATCGGTACTCAGTATCGGGTGATCACCAGTAATCGGTACTTGGTATTGGCTGCAAAAATCCTAATCAGGGCATCCTAAAAATTAGAAAATTATGTTTCTAATTTTACCCCAGTAAAACATGATTTTTTCGATGCTTTGCTCATCGCCAAACAGCTCCATTTGTCACTTAGCTGCAAGTATGCATATAATCGCCAGAACATATACTTTTTTCCCCAATTTAAATTCTTCCACTGACTTAAAAGTGACAAGCTCCATTTGTCACTAAATCACATGTATATAATCATAAGAAGAACCCATGATTTTCTTTTCCCAATAGAACCCGATTTCTCATAAGTGAGCTGCTCCATTTGTCATTTAATCTCATATATGTATATAATGATAGGAACGATTTCCACAGAGGGTTTAGTAAGAGCCATGTGCTTATGCTGGGCTCTGTGGAGACTCCTCATAACAAGAGAGAGCTAATTATGAGAAGATGAGCGGTTAACCCATGCTGCAGGGGCCCGTGCGAACATGCTAATTGATGCTAAATGTATGCAACCTTATTGTACAGGATCACTGAAGCGCTAATCAAATACTGATCTGTGAGGGCAATCTGAAAAGTACAGACAATTAATCCTCATTCACTTGGTGTTTTGCATTATATAATCTGTATAGAAAGGCATTAGGTACAGTAGGACTGGAGCTTCTTTAGTGTCATGTCCCTCTATACAGTGCCCTATATACATGGCTGAATGTTCTCGATCTTATATGCATTGTTAGAAAGACTGATTCACTCTACATCCGTCTATTCACGAATTTGTAACAATTTGCTTTGACAGCTTTTGGTCTTTATTTGCTGTCCATGAACAATGCCTGCTTTGACCTTCAAACATGTAGTTGTCGCTGAGGCCTGGAACACTTTGGGTTCATGCTGTTGACATGTTGAGAAGAAGCTGTTTTCTGTGCTGACAATCTAATCCACTTTGCCAAAGTTTGAGGATTTTGGCAATATTTGGAGAACTGATGTCGTGCTAACTGTTTGAAAATTGTTTCTCTATTCAAAGTCTGCATTCAAGTCCATGAAAGCTGAACTGGCTGCTGTGAAATGTGATGATCTAAACCAGGGGTTTTAAAGAAAAAAGTTGGCCGAGTCTTTTGCCAACTTGTATAAGAAATGCTTACACTGTTAATATCAATGCTTAAGACACACTTACTTTAGCATTGACTTCGTGTTCAGTTTTTTTTTAATAAGATTTTTTATTTTTTTTTTATTTTTTTTCCTGACTTTGCAAAGCACTTTGGTCAACAATGGTTGCTTTTAAACATGCTTTATAAAAACAGATTGGAGCAGAGCAAAAAGGAGGGGCTTAGAGAGACTTTATTCGGTTAATCAAGGCGGCATTTGTTAAATTGTATTTTTAAAGAAATAAATGCAGCTTTGATGAGCAAAATAAGCTTATTTTAAAGCATTTACAAATCCTATTGACCCCAAACATTTAAACATTAAGCCTTTGAAAGAAAAATAAATCAATAAATACGAACACTTTAAAACATTTTGCAATGATTTATCTAGCCTATTAATGCCCTACTATGTTTTTGTGAAGGTTTTAAATACAGATAATCTCCAATTAAGTACCATTAATAATGCTAAATTCTTGGCAACATCCCAACACCTCTTTGTTTATGTCTTTTTTCTTTCTAATCCCAAAACACATTTATTAACGTAACACAGCACAACAACTAAGCATCCCGCGTCCTCTGTAAACAATTTCATTGTGGAATATGAGGCGAGAAAGAAAATCAGAAAGCTTATGAAAGCTGTGTATTCATCAGTATGAATAAGCTAGTCTGGGAGTTACAGGTTCATAAAAAGGCGCTTTAAGAAGTTTCTACTCATGGGCACTGTTAGATATGCAGCACCAATCGCGCCAGGAGGAGGAGAGAAAGAGACAAACAGTGGCGTCCTCCATTGCCATTTTTATGGTCCCTGATGACATTGAACGCTCCTTCTTTACGACATCACCTGGAGAATTAGTAAACATAAACGGCGGACCTGCTCCGCTCATTGACTGAGCCCTGATTTATAGCGCAACCTGCCGCCTTTTTCTATAATCGTCCATCAAAATGGGAAAGATATAAAATCCCAACAACCTGAGAAAAACTTTCTCGCTCCACCAACAATATATCTCGCTGACATTACACACTCAACACTTATGAGGAAGAGCTCTGCTATAAATCACAAAGTACAGAATCATAAAAACGGGCTCAAATAGCATCACTTTTACTCCCCTCTGTCTCGCGGCTTTATATGCGAGCCTCGTCGCTGAGAGCCATGTTTCGCTGCTTCTCGCTTTGGAAAAACTTGACATATATTAAAGTTTAGCTGATCATTTTTTAAGAAGCTCCAAACTTTAAGAGCAGCCATGCTAACTGTTGTAAAGCTTGCTTTTATTGGAGGCATTTGTCTTAAGTGTGTTTAGACGGGGACGGAATGACATGAAGTCTTCCAAGGGGAGGCGTAGAATATTAAGGCACATATTTGAGGCGTTTGTCATGGTGAATTTAAAGTGTCACAGGGAGAGAGTAAAAGCACTGGAGCTGATTTACAGCCGCGCTTTGCCCAGATATACAGATAATGCTGTTAGTGTAATAAACTGGTCGTCTCTTTGTTCGCTTGGCTATTAGATACGGCCATTAGATGCACCTGAGAAGTCCCCCTGTCAAAGACTAACACAACCAAACAGATGCCTTTTCTAGAAGTGTAGTCAGGCGTGACACTGCTGAGAGACTGTCTGCAGAACTGGCCGAAATGAAAAGAGGAAAGTCTTGAAACAGACGACCTTTTGCCTCCGTCATACTTTAGTAAGTAAAAAGTGCATAAAGATGTAATGTTAAACAAAAATGTGTTGTGTGATGTTATGAGGAAGAATCTAAATTTGGTGCTCTTTAGCATTGTGATGAGTGAGGTGTGGCCAAAAGTCATTGGAACGGTACAAGGCCAGTAATGCCGGCAGCTGGCTCTCTTCAACTCTCACATGGTCAACCACTGAAGCTAAGCAGGGCTGTGCCCGGTCAGTACCTGGATGGGAGACCACATGAGAAAGCTAGGTTGCTGCCGGAAGTTGTATTAGTGAGGCCAGCAGGGGGCACCCAACCTGCTGTCTGTGTGGGTCCTAATGCCCCAGTATACTGACGGGGACTCTATACTGCTCAGGGAGGATTGTTATAATTGTTATTAATATTATTGTTATGATTACTATTACTATATTTTCATGGTTTAATGAGTATTTGTATAGGAATTGAGCAGATTTATAATACTATTAATTATTGTTGTGCTTCTTTGGGGTAAATTTTTACAAGATATGCAAAAAATAATGTATATAATTAAGTTACACTTGTCTTGCATATGCTTGACAATTATTTGTTATTATAGTTACTGTTAATGTTTCATTAAAATGTATCATTATTATTATTATTATTATTATTATTATTAAATGGATACAAACAATGATTCTTCTTTTTTTTCCATTTTCAAAATGCACCAAAGAGCCTTAAGACTGTGCACTTGCTTTACAGATCTGGATGATTGAAACTTTATAAAACTATATGAACTATTTGCATGTTAGAAAGTACCTATGTGTTTTACCCAACAATGTCCCATTTACCCTCGACCAAGGTGTCTCTTTCTGTGTGCCCATATCAGAAACCGGGTGGCTGCTTGGGTTAATTCTCATACACACGGAAACGACCAGCTGCTCCAGCCGGACCTGCTCTCTCTCGCATCCACACAGCCCATTCGTCCTGACGCCCTGCACCTTCAACCTCCCCCAATCCCTTCATCGTGTCACATCTGGACAGGAGCCACTGCCACACACAGATGGCCCAGAGATCGCGCCAGCCGGTGCATTGTGGGTAATCACTTTGACCAGGGTAGAGGGCACTCGGCAGGGTCAGTACATTTCCTCATCTGCCTGCATCAAGGGCGTATACAGGAATTAACCCCAAAAGACTAAAGGGTAATTACAGTGCGTCATCCTATACTGTACTTACTATTATTCTGTGGTCAACAGAAATGGTTTTACTTTACTACTGTATTTAAAGTCTGCATGAACTGGAAGTTGACAAGATTTTTTAAGTATGTTAATGTGCTTCCAACTTAAATTGAATATTTAGTAGAGGGCGGTCATGTGCGTAATTCTGTCATAGCAAATGGTAAGAGAAGCATGGTTAAGGTTATTGATATCCAGCTGCTATGATAGCCATCAACAGAAGAACTGTCACTCCAAATGCGGATAGTCAGACTTTTGATTGTAGATTAGCAAAATAATTAACTAGCGCTCATTAATTTTTCAAGTTAAGAATAACAGTGTGCTAGCAAAAATAAACAAGGTAAATTTTTGTTTCACACACATTTTTTTAGGTAATACTTTTTCTTATTTTAGGAAACTTTTACTTCACTACATTCCAAAACAATAGTTGTGAATGAGCTGCAGTGTCTTGCGGTAACTTAGTGGGATCAGTGCTGCCAGTTAGTTAATCACAACTGCCCAATTTACAGTAACTTACATGTAAATTTGTTTTACAGTAGTAGGGCCTTACCGCAATTTCATTTTACAGTAAAATAGCGATATCTCGACTTCTTTCTATGGTAAAATGACCTTTAACTCATTTGAATTTTACGGTATGACAATTTTACAGTACTTTTACTGTAATTTACTTACATTTTACACTAGTAGTACAAAACCATTTGTTTTTGTATTAGTACTTACTATTGAATTTAATAAATTTAAATTTTTTAAGAGACAAAATCCCATTCAACAGTATTTTATTATTATTATTTATTGTTATTATATCCATTTTAAATGGTTTATATAAATAATTTTCATTCATCAATCTATTTTAAATTCATTTTGTGATACAAAATGTTAATGCATTTTTCAACAATTCTCTCAATTCTCTCAACTACAGTAGCAATACTTGAATACCTTGATTACAGTAGAATACCGCAAATTCATAATATACAGTAAGTTACTGTAAAAGATTTAAAATTACCCACAGTGTTTATTACAGCAGTGAACTGTAAAGAATGTATGTGGTAATATACGAGGTGTTTTTGCAGCAAGATCTAACAGTGTGAATCCTGTCATTTTTGTCAGTCCGTATTAAAATGGTTCACAAATTGTTCAGAACGATTCACTTATGTGAATAATAAATAAGACAGATACTGTTAAATATGTTTTGGGGTCAGCAACAGCCTAATTCAAATGATCCAAACAGGGCATATCGTCCTCTTAAGGGCACTTTGGTGTGAGAACAATCAAGGCCACCATATTGCAGTGTTGTTGACATTATGATTCACTGAAATTCTACAATGATTCAAAGGTAATCAAAAACAGGAGATCCATTATTATTTAGTGTGCATGAATGCTAATTTTTAAATGGAAGTTGCGAGTGAATTATTTTAGGAGTTATTCAATAGTATCATATTTAAGTCTTCTGTAAAAGGGTGGAGCTGTGCAAATCAATTACTTGAATATAGACATGCCCATATGCATTATCGTATCAACAGAGTAATTTTTTTTAATGAAATATTCTTTTTTTTTTTTTTTCCGATTTAGTCCCTTTATTAATCAGGGATAGCCACAGCGGAATGAACCGTCAAGTTATCCAGCATACGTTTTATGCAGCGGATGCTCTTCCAGCTGCAATCAATCACTGGAAAAACATTCATACACACTGATTCACACACATACACTATTTACAATTTAGCTTAGAAAATTCCTATACCACATAATTTTGGACTTGTGGGAAAAACGGGAGCACCTGAAGGAAACCCACACGGACACAGGGATAATTTTTTAATAAGCATATATAAATAACTAAACAAATAAAAAATAACGCTTGTATGTTTTCCCAGGTGCTGTAATATGGCTGTGTTATTCTCAAAATGTTTACATATTTCACATCTTTTTAAAATTGTTTTCTTGTTATGCGACAATTGTTTTTTGTTTATTGATATTTTCATGTTCTTACACATTCAGATTATTATTCATTATGAGTATGGTTATAAGAAGTTTTAGTATGAAAATTTTTCTTCCAAAATAAATAAAAATTCATTAATAGGTGTTTAAGTGTGTTACTTGTGTACTCTGAATCAAGTCAAATTGAAGAGGACTTCATATTGTAACTGGAGTGATATGTTTTTAGGTTATCTCTATACTTTTACTTAATCCACCACTGCTATTACTGGGAAAGACATCTCTGCACACGCAGAGACATGAGAAACTCTAATTTTAATTACACTTTGAGTCATGAGATGATATTATCCGCCAGAAATAGATATGTCTGCTTCTATAGTGTGATATGTTTTAATGAATTGATATTCATAAGCAACCTCCGTTGACTTTGTGTACAGCATGCCGGGGACTGGTGGCAGATGCAGAGCACAGACGCTGAGATTGTTAGAGACGAGCAACTTATAAATCATTTTGGCAAGCCAAAGGAGCCAAGCCTTTACTGTTTAAGATTTTAGTGCACAAGAAAATAAATAACAAAAACAAAAAAGAGAAATGTTGTGCCATTACAAGAGTCTACAAGAACACAAACCAGCTTTGACATGGGTCATTGGCACTTGTGAACTTCCCAGCTTTGCTTTGCTTTTGTGAAACTCACTAATATGGCATTGGGGTCACATGGGGCACAAAGGCTGGCGCCACACCACAGAAAAGCTCAATGAAATGAATGTGAAAAAAAAAAAATGATGAAGGGAACACTTGCCAAAACATAAACTCCACATTTTCATATTGTACACTGCATCAAATCTAGGCTTGGCATTTCTTTTCCAAGAATTGTTGTTGCTAAACTGTGCATTTCTCTTTTTCTAATTTATGATTTATTCCTCTCTTTCTCTCTCTTTCTGATTTGATTTATTCCTCTCTTTCTCTTTCTGTCTGATTTATGTATTGATTTGGCAGCCCAACAGGAATCTTTAAAACAATTCCACTGTATGACGAATGCATGCAAATCTAATTCAGAAAATATAGCATAACAACACTGTAGAAGATGCCAAAATATTATTATTTTTTGGTTGGTGTTAAAGGGAGTTTCACAGACACAAATTAATCTCAGTGCATCTGATTTCCCTTTAGAAGAAGTTTTCTAATTAGTTTACATTCGCTGTGTATGCACAACTGCTCGATAAATAAATGTTTGTTGAAACTGATTGAATTCATATTTTTGGTTAAAGGTTTACTTCACACCAGAATTAAACTCTGATCGCCATTTAATCACTCTAATTTCATTCCAAAACCCATGAGAAATGTGTTCATCTTCTGAATAAAAACGTAGATTTGTAATTTTTTTAATCTATCCATTTAAATTTTATCCGCTCAGACGAATAAATAAATAGGATAAAAATAAAGTATTTATTGAATTAAAATGTAGACATTTGTAATTTTCCAAACACCCCATTTAAATTATATCCACTCAGAGGAATAAATAAAAAAATAAAATAAAAAATAAATTAATGAATAAAAACAAACAAATCAAATCAATCAAATCAATCAAATAAAATAAATAAAATTAGATAAATAAAATAAAAATGTATTCATCTATTAAATGTAGATATTTGAAATTTTCCAATCTCTCCATTTAAATTCTATCCACTGAGAAGAATAAATAAATGAATAAGAAACAAACAAATATATAAAGAAATTGATCAAATAATGAAATAAACAAAATTAATATAATATATAATGTATTTATTTATTTATTCATTCATTTATTTGCGTGTGTTTGTGCATGTGATTTATATAAGACATTTATTATTTATAAGAATTAACACGAGCTTATCCTGCTTGCTGTGTGAGAACAACCCTCACTGGTTCATGTGTAAGCTCAAATATATCTTGGGATACGCAAAAACTAAGCTTATTGTTTGTTCCCCCTAAAGCTTCAGCTGAAGTTTCTGTAAACACTGCCCAGTGGTCAAACTTAGAATGTGATTTAATACCTAAATTAAATCTGTTCATCATATTAAGTGATTGGACTTTGTGTCTTTCTATGCAAGACAGGTCAAAGTATACTGTAAAGACCATAAGCTAACATTATGCAAATGTTTTGCGTACATATACTCATACATTTGCTGTCGACTTATTTTATCCATTCAGAATCAAAGTATGAGAGATAATCAGAAATTAGTTCACCAAAAATGACCATTCCCACTCTCAAATCACTTGCCCTATCGTCTTTTCAATTGCATGAGACCTTTATTTATCTTTGGAAAACAAAATAAGATATTTTAGATGAAATCCAAGAGCTCTCTCTCTCTCTCTCTCATCCTCCACATACAGCAGTAGTTCAGGGACATTTCGAGTAAAAAAAAAAAAAAAAAGGATTATCAAAGCATTCCATGTGACTTCAGTGTTTCAACTCTAATCAAACAAAGCTCCAAAACTGTAAAATTACTTAATTCAAGCTTGTTGATTTTTTACCTCTTCTCAACAGGTAAATCCTGCAACAATCAAGAATGCATGATTATATGGTGTCATGGCTTCGCAGTCAAAAAAAATGTTATTATACTAGATGTCGATGGGGCAAAAACTGCCCCAAACATAACAAAAGGATACTAACTTTTACCAGAGTATACTGCTGAATATTTTGAAAAATGTCAAAACATTTTCCCAAAATATGCATCAAAATAAGATGTCACCAAAAATCATTTCATTGGCAGAAATGCAGAGAAAGTTGTGGCCAAATTAAGACACAAAATCACCCCAGAGTGAATGAAAACATCAATAACAGCACACAAGGGTTAAGAAAGCAAATATCTTGACTTTTTGTGCACTTTAATCTTCAAAACCTGCGTGACACTTAAACTGACCAATCAGAATCAATCCCAGAGCTTTGGTTACAGCAGTGTTTCTCAACCACGTTCCTGGAGAACCACCAACACTACATGTCCAACAACATGATGGACATCCAGCTTTCTCCAGCCTTCAGTGCCTAGAGTGCAGCTCTGCACAAGAAGTTTGGCCAGAGGAGAAATGGTCAAGCCCAACTGAGCCTGGTCTCTCTCAAGGTTTTTCTTTCCTTCACTTTTGTCAATTGGTGAAGTTGTGTTCCTCGCTACTGTCACCACTGGCTTGCTTGGTTTGGGACTTGTTGAGCTGCCTATCGATGGATTTGCTCTTCGGTGTTTGGACTTTCAGCAGTGAAAATAAACCGTACTGAACTGAACTAAACTGAACTTCAACTCTGAAAATTGACCCGACAGTTTCAATTTACTAGAACTTCTATGTTAAGCTTCTTTGACACAATCTACACTGTAAAAGCACTATAGAAATAAAGAGGAATTGATTTAAATTGAATGTCTCCTTTGTAACACCCCTTACAGGTCTTTTAGTCTCTGCTAATGAGCCTATAATCTCAATCAGGTGTGTTTGGCTAAGGAAACATGGAAAATGTGCAGAACTGGTGGTCCCCAAGGAATGTGGTTGAGAAACACTGCCTTACAGTACGATTTCTCTTTTCACTCAAGGTCACACTGGCTAGAGAGAAACCCAGCATTCATCCAGTTCTTGGATCACTCCTTCAGCGGTTTGAACTCTTGGGTTTCCAGCCTGGGATCGCCAGTGCTCTAATGTGCTGTATATAGCGGTAAGTGTTTGTCCACTGAGTCTGAAAGCGGAGGTCAAGGCTTACAGGTGCGGGCCAGCTGCCATATGCTGCTCAAGCAAGGACGAGCCAAAACGCTTCTCTCTCAAACACCTCCAGCTGCTCCAGCGAAACACTTCTGGCAGACGCGCAAAAGCCTTTCATTCTCACACAGTTTCACCCTCGGACAGAAAGAAGACACGGGGTTAAAAAAGATGTCAAGTTACTGCTATGTCATCAACCACGGCCAATGAGGTATGAAGCAATAAATAATATGCAGTGTAAGAAAACGGTGTTTAAAATGGTTTATGATTTTTGTTTTATTTTTATAAGGGGTGATGGATCAATGTGATCTTGGCACGTACCACCCCTCAAGGTGTTTTCAGCATTCTGGGCATTAAAACAGGTGAGACAATCCCATTATTTTACTGTCACACATCAGAATGGAAAACCGCAGCAATTCGCACACTTATAAATGCACATCAGCAAGGCAATTTGCAGTCTAGAGGAGGCTCACCACCACCCGCATATCAGCATTTATTTGCACTGCTAAATTAAAGAGTAAAATTTGGAAGCGTTAAAGAGTCTTGCTTCAGGCTTAGGTGTAAATGTTTGTCTGTGGAAAGCAAAATTGTTTACCACAACAAAAAGTTTTCATTGTGGTTGTTGTTCCCAAATTAAGCGATAATGCTTCTACCTTTGCTTCAGGACATTTCACACACATTTTTGTGTTCTGGTTTGCTAATCTTTGGAATAAACTTATTCAATCTAAAAATGAAACGCACAGTATTACTTTTTCCATAAGTGTGATTTTCTTTTGTCTTGTATTTGCAGTCCTTGAGCAGCAGAATTTCTTCCATTGAAAAAGAAATGTGAAGGCAAATAAAAAAAAAAAATGTATTCATTAAATAATGAGATAAGTGTAAAAATATAAATTATATTTAACTTTTAATACACAGAATGATTGGCAAATACACAAATTCAAATGTTCAAAGTTTTTTTTGTGTGTGCTATTGATGAAAAATAGAATATACAGTTGAAGTCAAACTTATTAGCCCCTCTGAATTATTAACCCCCCGTTTATTTTATTTCCAATTTCTGTTTAATGGAGAAGATTTTTTCAGCACATTTCTATACTTAATAGTTTTTAAAAGCTCATTTGTAATAACTGATTCATTTTATCTTTGCCATGATGACAGTAAATAATATTTTACTAGATATTTTTCAAGACGCTTCTATACAGCTTAAAGTGACATTTAAAGGCCTAATTAGGTTAATTAGGTTAACTACGCAGGTTAGGATAGTTAGGCAAGTTATTGTATAATGATGGTTTGTTCTGTAGAAAAAAAATGCTTTATAATGGCTAATAATTTTGACCCTAAAATGGTTTTAAAAAATTAAAATTTCCTTGCTCTGCTAAACATCATTTGGGAAATATTTAAAAAAGAATTCCTATATATATATATATATATATATATATATATATATATATATATATATATATATATATATATATATATATATATATATATATATATAAATCTGTTATGTCAACTTGCTAATATTGTGTTAGTCAAAACTCACATGCAGTTATCATTGCAATTATTAAATTCAACAATAACTTAAGAGTTTAGCAAAAAACGAATAAATATTTTTAGATTTTATTTTACCTCAAATACATAAAAAAAAGAAAGGAAAGAAAGTGTTTGTAAATATTTCCTTAAGCTTTTTATAATTACTAGTACTTGGGCAAGTATTTTTTGCAGAACAGTACTGCAAGTAGTCACAATTCTTTCAAGTTGAACCAAACTTTTATTTTGACTGGTTAATGAGAAGACATTGTTTTTTTTTTTTGTTTTTTTTTTGTATCAAGTAAAATCCTAATGTCGATTAACTAATCTGAAATTCTGATACACAATCTGCTTCAGGCAAAATCAATCCTTTTTAATAACTAGTTTTCCAATTTCCACATTGTGGTCCTGATTAGTATTAGTTTTTTTTTTTTTATGTTTTGACATTCATTGTGATATTCATAACATATGTAATTAAAAGAAATTGAAAAACTGTACTAAAATGTAACATTACCTTAAGAGTTTAGCAAAAAAACGAAAAAAAGAAAGAAAAACAATAATAGTAACTTATGAAAAATATATTTCTTCACTTTAACAATTTTGTAAATGCAGTATTTCATTAGGTTTCATTACTACTAGACCTGTCACTAGGGTTGTAACAATATACCGGTATGACGATCTACCACGATTTGAACGTGCACAATTATCATACCATGAACAATTGCATATCAACGGTTTTAACCCTTAAAGACCGAGACATTATTAAATAAGTATTGCTTTTAAATGTTTAATAACTTTTGATCCGCTGATCCGATTCATACAATTCAAACATTGGCATAAAGAAGAGAATCTCAGCTTTCCAGTGCTGTATCACATAACACGCGGACTTTCAGAGGCTCCGGAATCAGTGCGGTTACGTCATCAAAATTTGACCACGCTGATTTGACAAAGAAACGCTCGTCACTGTGTCTCCGGACAAACCAGACATGATACATTGATGCATTGTCCCTCCTCCATGCCCAGATTGGTTCAAACCAATGACTGTAAAAAATATGGACGACGCGACAGCCCCTTTTCCCATTGAACGCCTTGAGGGTAGCAGAGGTAGTCAGTCTGAGCTCTGAGGGGTAAGTCTCCGGCAGGCGAGAATCTAGCCGAACTGGTCCGAGTGTATTTGCCATCTGGGTGGTTAGGCGTGTATCAGCAAACTAATAAAGCCCGAAAAAAGCCCTGACCTTAGCGAATAAACAGTGTTCCACCAGGATCATGTATGTCAGAAACTATAGTTTACTGCTGAACTCATTTTGTCATGGTGAAATAACATAGAAATCAAATAATAACACTTCAGTCTCCTGCCGAAGCTCAGACGCGCTGCTTTGAGAAACTGTCAATCACAGCTGTCAATCACGATGACACGCCCAGCATTAAATTACTGCTAAAAACAAACTGTTTACAAAAATGAAGATCTGCACCTATTTCAGCACAAAAACCAGTGCCTTAATCGACCAGAACCATCTTTCGGGACATTTTATTGCAAGTGTAATCATTTTTTTTATTTGGGCTCAAGTCTCCTTCATTAACACGGAGGAGGCGGGCTTTATGACTTGTACTGCAGCCAGCCCCCAGGGGGCGATCTAACGGTCCTTCACTCAAACGCAGGCTTGCGGCACACTTGGTTCAAACTCGCTATATCACAACCAATAAGCATAGGTTTCGCTTTTGTTTGTGGACCAAACAATGAGCTTTTTGAACAACACAGAATGAGAGATAGGCATACATTTATGTGCGGCTAAATAAAACGCAAAAAAAAAGTTTTGCATGAAATGATTCTCATACTAAGTACTTTTGCATGCACAGCAGCACAGAAACATGACAAAACAGTGACACAGCAAAGACGAACTGCTGCTCTTGCTGTTTTCAAAAGACGCAAATGAAGGTGCAGCTGTTTGTCTGCATTGCAGACAACCATATCCAAATCCATATCCACAGGCAACCATATCCATGTTGGCACATAAAACCTAAGGATGTTCCATATTGAATCTAGTTTCGTTATGTAACTATTTATAGTATAGTAAATATTTATATCTATTTTTTTTACTGAGGATTTGCACCATGTTTATTTGGACTTTATTTGGACTTTGACACATTATTTATTATTTTCTTATTTTTTTATTTGTTCATTGTAAGTGGTGTTGTTTATAGTAACTAAAAATTATTTGGAAAAAGTCAAATTTGCTTCACCGTTCTATTATTTTGTAACATTTGTAACATACCGTATACCGCGAAACCGTCAAACCGTGGTATTGTTTTAGACGATTATCATACCGTAAAAAATTCATACCGTTACAACCCTACCTGTCACAATAAATAATTTTTGTAATGTGATATATTGTCACAGAAACTGCTGCGATAAACAATATTATTGTCATTTTGCAATCATGAAAAGCCACTGATTGTACAACAGTATTATAATGGAAATACTCCTAAAATGCTTTCAAGGTACAAAACAACTTTTTATCCTTATTGTTATTTACAGGTGTAGCCACTGAATTGTGCATTTCTTCACACGCAATGCTGCAATTTGTCACGTGCAGTCACACGATATGCTGCAGCAGCAAATGCCGCCTTTTCATAAAAAAAATGTAAAAAACATTTCTGTGCTTTACGCAATATCTAGGTAGCACAAGGAGCAACCAATTTTCCATAGTTAGGCCAGTGCAAGAGTGCAATATTTGTAAATATATATTCACACACCTAAAATGATTAAGGTCAGGTCCAAGTGTTGCATGATAAGTCGATAAATTGATTAATGTGACAGGCAGCAAAGCAGTGGTGCAGTAGGTAGTGCTGTCGCCTCACAGCAAGAAGGTTGCTGGTTCGAGCCTCGGCTCAGTTGGTGTTTCTGTGTGTTTGCATGTTCTCCCTGCGTTCGCGTGGGTTTCCTTCGGGTGCTCCAGTTTCCCCAACAGTCCAAAGACATGCGGTACAGGTGAATTGGGTAGGCTATTTGTCCGTAGTGTATGAGTATGAGTGTGTGTGCGTGTGTGAATGTTTGTGGATGTTTCCCAGAGATGGGTTGCGGCTGGAATGGCATCTGCCGCGTAAAAAAAACTTGCTGGATAAGTTGGCGGTTCATTCCGCTGTGGTGACCCTGGATTAATAAGGGGACTAAGCCGACAAGAAAATGAATGAATGAATGTGACAGGCCTAATTACTACTATTACATGGACAAGTATTTTTCTGCCGTACAGTAAATATACTTGTCACAATATCTTCAAGTAATTTTTTTTTTCTATTTATTTACATTGGTCGCTGTGAAGACAAGATTTTTTTCCTTTTGTTGCTTTTCTTTTGCTCTTGTTTTTATGTCTACAGTAAAATCCTAAAGTTGATTCAATTGAAATTCTGAAACAGAATCTGTTTAATGCAAAATCTGATTTGCTTTTTCATATCTAGAGTAAATGATTCCAATTTCCACATTGTGCCACTGTAATTTTAGCCGTCCATCTGTAAGGTATCAAAACACAGTAAAACTAACTTGCTTGCATCGACTTGTATCATCTTCAGTGTTTAGCAATATACAAACGTGCGATGACATGCTGAGCATCATTTAAACACTTCCAGACATTACAAAAATATGATTGCAACAGTTTTGATGGAGCACAGAGATACATTTAGCAGCGAGTGTGTTATCTTAGCGGGAGGCCACAGTTTGAGGAGCCACCATTTGATACAGTGCTGTGAATTTCAGGCCCATAAAAGAAAGACATTGCTTGTTAAATTGTGGGTCGCTCTGTCCACAAAATCACAAAGGCCCTGGTCCTGTCGTGCCCTGTCCCTCCCCTGTGTTTAGCGGCAAGGGCTCCAGACATAAAGCAACAAAAGCCAAGTCCAGCAAGTCTTTCCGAAATCAAGTTCACTCTACCAAACCATGTCGAGCTACCTCTGCGCAGCGGTCGCATTCATCTGACCTTCATCCACGCTGGAGAAATGAAGGAAAATGCCAACCAGGTGCACAAAAACTTGCTTTTTTCCACCCACCATGGGCCAGAGAGCAAAAAGCCAAAGAGGGAGGTGATTGAATCGGCATTTTTTTTTTTAATTCAACACAAAAGGACAAGGATTTCTCTCTCCATTTGTGCTCCCCATTAAAAAAAATAAAAATAAATTGCATCGCTGTAAAAAGATGAGCGGCATCCTTGCAGTCTCTAATAAGGGCATTGTAGATTCGTCTGAACCTGGAACATTAAACACGTTTGTCTTCCATCCGTCAATGTCAGAGCAATCATCTGTTCAAACGTCTGCCGTTCTGCAGGACGCCAGTGTTGTGTGTTTGTTCATTAATCATTTTAATCAGAAACACACACACACACACACACACACACACACACACACAAACATGCATCACTGACCATGCAACAGAAGGAAAAAATAATAATTTATCAGGTTTTTGGTTAAGGTTCTATCAAATGTATTAGAATGGTTTCGGTGAAGTGGTGTGTGTAAATGTTTTTGTACAACTACAGCAAAATACAAATAATAATAATTTTATATAAATTAAAATAAGTCCAGTGATTGGCATAAGTTTCCTCATGTGAATATATTTATTTATATAAATATATATAAATATATAAATGTGTCCACTATATACCTTTTTTTATTTTGGAATTTAATAATAATTCAATTAAGAATTGTATAAAAGCTAAATTGGGCAAAGTGTATGAGTGTGTGAATACAAGAGTGTATGGGTGCAGGGTAAATGCAGAAATCCTAAAGGTAATTTCAATGCCTTTTTAAAGACCCTAGAATATTTTAAGACATGTAATGGACATTTTCAAAGCAGAATATCTGACTTCACCATAGTTTTTTAGATAAACAAAAATGTTCACTGATGTCTTAAACATCTGCATATTGCATATTTACAGTATTTTTTATGCTTTAGAGGAGTCAAAAATGTACAAATGGCACCTTTATTAACTTTTTCTCCTCCACATAAATTAGGCTTTATTTAGATTTGCTTGTCTTTTTAGCCACCATTTAGCACCCTCATTTATTAGCCCCTGAAATCTTCTTAATACTGCTACTCTTGTCATTTCAGTTCTTCCCGGCTCAAATGTATTCATCATTTGTTTGTTTTCGGTTTACTCGTTTTATTGCTTTATTTGTTTTGCCCATGCTGCTACTGTATTTCATTCAAACACAGTCGTTTCTTTCCTCAACGCTTAACTCTCGCTTTCCTTCTGCTCAGTGACACAAACACACGTAATTCTTCTTAATGTGACAAATGAACTGCTCTAATCTCCCGCTCGCCTCCCGCGTTCATCGGCGCTAAATGAAAGCTTTTATGCAAATCAAATATTTTAGAGGGGCACAAGTTATTTTTCATTCAAACATACGCACTGGGTGGCTTCCTGGTATAAGGAGGATTTTCAAGTCGCATGTAAACAAACGTAGAGGCCTGGCAGGCAGATCATCGCATCAAAACTTTGTGACACTTTGTGCTACGCTTGTTAGCTTTAGCTCAGGTTTTTTAACAGTGACTCACCTGCTTGTACTGTAAGCAGTCGACTTCAAACCATCGCAGGAACTGGGTGCTCAGATAACGTCCATCTTCTGGTGGAAAGCTTACTCTATGAATGTAAAAAAACAGGCTATGTTATGCACAATATTACTCATGCCCATCAGTGACCTGTACAGTCAATCGTTCTTTAAAAACATCAAGACAGTGTCACTATATCAGTGCAATTCTACTATAAATATTAAGGTTAAGGATGAGTTAAACTGATATTTTTATTATCGTTAATATTAATGTTTAGATGAAAGAAACATTTTTTTAATTGTAATTTTTTAATTATTATTATTATTATTATTATTATTATTATTATTATTATTATTATTATTGAGAACTCTGAAATGTTCTATGTTTGTATGTTATAATCAGGTCCCTGCTGCATCTAGCAACCCAGAAAATATGAAAAATGAAAACCCAATAACTTTGTTGTGGTAAGATTTTTTTCTGCAAGAATGTGGCAAAACATGCAGCTGAGATTTTACGTTGTTTCTGATGTAGAAAGGAGAACTAATTATCATATTACCATTCCCTGATCTGCACATTTACACTGATAGTATCACTGCAGAAGACAGCATTTCTGTCCACTCGCTCTAGCAGCTGGAGCTTTACAATTTCTGTGATAGGAAAAAAAAAAAAACACATTACATAAATACTCTCTTGCTGGATAAACCATTGAAGATAAAACTCTCCACAGACTCCCAACATCTGAGCTGCTTAAAACATTGCGGATGAATTCAGTTTTTATGGAAATGTGCTGAATAGTGTTAGTCAAGTGTTACGTATATGCAGAAAACATTTTACGCCAAACTGCCTCAGCAATGAGGGTGCGTTCATTACTGTTTCTGAAGGATAACAATGGTTCATATTTTCAGGAATAGTTCAAAAGTGAAAATGTTTTCATCAGTTACTCTCCGCTTGTTCCAAACCCGAGTTCGAGTTTCTTTTTTTTTTCTGTTAAACACAAAGTAAGACAATTTTAAAAAATGCTGGTAGCTGGCACCCATTGTGTTGTGATAGCCAGCGGTGTTTTCTCTGCTGGAGATTACTTCCGGTGCTCCTACCAAACTACAACTCCCAGAACTCTTTGCACTCACCAACTTCTGCCACAGCTGACAATAATCCACTCACACAGAGACACTGAAACTCATCTTCACTGATTATATGGACTATATATACACCACTCACTTTCACGTACACGTTGCTGAGTCTTGTTTACCTGCTAACATTAAGCATTTTTCCCCCTTGTCTAGTCTTCCAGTGTTTTTGACCTTTTGCTTGTTTACCGTGTTTGAATTTTTGCTGCCTAGCCTAGCCATTTGCCTGTGCTTACTTTTCATATTTTGTATTTTATTTATGCTCCTGCTTTTGACCGTTGCCTGCACGACTACTCAGTAATAAACTGCACATGGAACCGCACGTCCGTTGCCAGACTCAATTATTACACATTGAAAGTCAATGTTGTCAATGGTCCATTGACATCAGCTTTTTTTCGTGTTCAACAGAAATAAAGAATTTCATAAAGGTTTATATTGATATAAGGGAGTGTACATTTTGAGGTCACTTTCATGTTTAGCTGAACAAACCTTTAACAGTTATGTTCTGAACAAGTATGTATTTGCATATTTTAATAAGTTTTTCTAATTTGCTGTTTGTTTATAAATTTAGAGGTTGTCACATGCTTATGATTGATCACAGCTGGTCCCGCATCTGCTTCATATATTGCACCAATCAGATGAATACAAACTCATTATAAATACGTCTTCGTCTTGAAGAATCCCCCCTTCCACCCCTTCTCCTCCCACGTCTACTGATGTCCCAGTGGTTAGCAATGTTGCCTCACAGCAAGAACGCAACTGGTTCGAGCCAATACCAAGCCAGTCGGTGTTTCTGTGTGAAGTTTCCTCCCATCATCCAAAGACATACCATATAATAAATTGACTGATCCAAAGTGGTATCATAATACAAACCCTTAGCCTGCTATATCTATTAGCTATTCCTAACACATTCACACTCATGGGAATTCTCAAGACCTACCTGAGCTCAAACTGCCCTCTCGCCACTTAACCGGGAGGGAGCCCTAGGGCTTGAGGATATTCTGCATGCCAAACACGCTTTATTATCAATCATCAGCTAAGTCTGAACTCTTGAAATGTTTATTAACATGCTAAAGTTAGCTATGTCTTAGTCAATAGCTTGATCCTAAAAATGCTCACCTGACTCCAGTTTAAACTTGGAAGGCCTTAATACACTACTGGTAATTTGTGAGTTAAGTTTGTTTTGCTCTTTCCGAAGTCTTTGGTTGTTTCTGTCAAAATAGAGCAAAGGCTCCACCCTCTTCTAAAAGCAGCAGCTCATTTGGATTCAAGTGTAAACACCTTCTTTTTTTTAGAAATATTTTTTCATCCATCCAAACAGTTAAAAATTTGACAAGCTACTCTATAATATGTACTGCTAATACATGTATTGCTAATTTTGATTTGTAATATTGATATGAATAATATTCAGATATAAAGTAAAAAAGTAAAAACTAATAGGGTTAGGGATAGGCTAATTGAAATATAGAAAATATATGTTGTTTTAATGTTATTGTATGTCATAATATTAATAACAACATTTGTTGTAATATTAAAATACTAATAATTGCAGTCACACACTCAAAAAAATATATATTTTTGTTGCTTGTTCAAACTACTTATTTAAAATGAGCTTAAACTAGAGGTTTTTAGGAAATTCTAGATGTTTTTGGGAAACTTAATTGTTGGGTTCAATCCACTTAAATTTGTTACCTTAATTGGTTTATGTTGGGAAAACATGAATGAGTTGTACGGAGTTCTGCATTTCATTTATTTATTTATTTTATCCTGCACATAGTTTTATAAATAATATTATCGACAGGCCACTATAAACGACTGTGAAAACTGGGCGCCCAGATAACGTCCATCTCCTGGTTGAAAGCTTTACTCTATCAACAGAGCAAACGGGCTAAATTATGCACAGTAATACAGAAGGCTCTGCTCGTGCACATCAATCACCTGTAAGCGGAATACAATCGATCACATTCGCGAAAAACGTCACAGCACAACTATTTCCTCCCTATAGCTTGTAAGGAATTACATTACAGCGCAATTCTGCCAGCTTAGACGCGAATGCGTTTAAACATTTACAACAATACATCACAATATATGGCGCTGTCACCATAGAGCCAACAGGCATATTGCCAAGTCTCAGGCAATGTGACTCCGGCACCCGGGAATGACAAAGCCTCCGTCTGCAGTATTTACGACGGCGCCGTGTTTCGTAGCTCACAGCAGAGTGCTCTTCTCTACGCTTGCAAGGATAACCAGTCCTACATATGACAAACACCCTTCTCTCCTCTTCGGTTAGATCTGCGGTGTTCATAATGCATTGGCCGTCCTGGAGCTGAACGCAGAACAGGCTTTCTAATGCAACTCGGCGGAGAGAGAGAAAGCTGTCACGGAGACATGCAGCCTCACAGCCGTGGACACATCCATAATGTGGAGCTCAGTGGGCCAAGCACATCCCAGCTTTCCCCTCTTCATCACCAATTCCAACACAAACCATTCTGCTCTGCTACTGTATTCAATATCACACTCAGGACTGGTGCAAGTTAAGTTTACTTGTGCAATGCCTTTCCAGCAAGCATTTTTGTGTTTAAAGTCGATATGAAACAGAAGTTAAAAAAGATTGTTCTTTATTCCCATTGCGTGACATACATCCAATTGAAATGGTACTGAAATGAGGAGAAAAATGTAGGCTGGTGCTCGATTTATTTTGTGAATCCATTGGACAGGTGCTTACAAAATGAAAGAAGATTGATGAATGGATGAAGGCAGAGCGGAAATGAGACGCCTTGATAGCCCCACCCTAAAGGCGTTCCATGTGACCAGAAGTAAAGAAAAAAAGTTGTTTCAATGGGGGGGAGAGTATAATATGGTATTTTATCAAAGATTATAAGGGTTATTTTTTATTACAATCTAATGAAGTGCACAGAAAATATAGAAGTGCACTACTATGTACTGTACAGTTCAAGTCAAAATCATTAGAACTCCTGTTTTCCAAAAAAATTTCCAAATGTTGTTCATAATAATAATAATAATAATAATAATAATAATAATAATAATAATAATAATAATAATAATTTTTTACATTGCTATTGCACTTTTCTGGACACTCAAAGCACTTTACACAATGGGGGGGGGGGGGGGGTGTCATGTCCTCATCCACAAACCATGCACCATCCACCCGCATGACACGACGGCAGCCATATTGTGCCAGATTTTACACCATACACCAACTAATTGGTGGAGACAGAGTGGCGAAGCCATATATAGAGCCCG
This sequence comes from Danio rerio, assembly GCF_052040795.2. NCBI lineage: Eukaryota > Metazoa > Chordata > Actinopteri > Cypriniformes > Danionidae > Danio > Danio rerio. Next base: position 35,370,559 of record NC_141031.1, read on the forward strand.
GACGCAAACATTGGGAGAACATGCAAACTCCACACAGAGGTTCAGATTTTACCAGGTAAAGATCTGAGCCAGTGACATTCTTGCTATGAGGCAATGATGCTAGCCATTGGGCCTCCATACTGCCCTAACAAGAAAAGGGGAGGAGTAGGGGCGGAAGGGGGGATTCTTCAAGACGAAGATGGCAAAGGTAAGATACTCTGGTTATTTATTAGGGCTAGGCAGTATATCGAGTCAGTGTTTCCTCTAGGATCTTTTTAAACTGTGGCGGCAGGCCTTTTTTTACACAGATCTACCAACTACCTATGGCATTATTTCAATGACAAATGTCGTGAGCGCAGTATGGTAAATCAAGATTGCATTTATGTAATACAAGCATACGGATCTCCTTGGTTGTGCACTGATTTCCTTGCTCCTGCACAAAAACGATTGCACGCCTTAAAATATAAGCTGCTCAAGCGCAGATCTTCTTGTGCACTCTCAAATAAACACTGCTGAAGTGTGATTTAGTGTGTTTATGTAACGAGTATGTCTCCAACATTTATTAGATTTGCTAGGAACATTCATAAATGTTAATTCTACAGAATACATACATGTAAATGTGTAACTAAAAAACATACAGCTGATTTAATTCTTGTTTAGAAAATAACACAACTGTGTTATACAGGATTAATTATAAAAACACAATGTGACAAAATACTGTTTCATATTTACATTCAGTGTGGCTCATTTCTATACGACACTTTTTTGTTGCGTTACTATTTAAGAGCGTTCTTTTTTTATCTCTGACAACATGTTTTCTATGGTTCTGTTTACTTTGTTATTTGCACAACAGCACAGTAGTGCTGTGTATAGTGTTAAGTAGGAAAAAAAAACAAACCTGCACTGTATTTATTTATCAAAGATTTTATATATATATAAATATATATATATATATATATATATATATATATATATATATATATATATATATATATATATATATATATATATATATATATGTATATATATATATATATATATATATATATATATATATGTATATATATATATATATATATATATATATATATATATATATATATATGTATGTATATATATGTATGTATATATATATATATGTATATGTATATATATATATATATGTATATATATATATATGTATATATATATATATACATATACATATATATATATATATATATATATATATATATATAAATATATATATATATATATATATATATATATATATATATATATATATATATATATATATATATGTATATATATATATATATATATATATATATATATATATATATATATGTATGTATATATATATATGTATATGTATATATATATATGTATATATATATGTATATATATATATATATGTATATATATATATATATATATATATATATATATATATATATATATATGTATATATATATATATATGTATATATATATATATATATATATATATATATATATATATATGTATATATATATATATATATATATATATATATATATATATATATATATATATATATATATATATATATATATATATATATGAATGTGTATATATATATATATATATATATATATATATATATATATATAATTTGAAATGTTGTGTAACAGTTTTAAGCAGGAGAAAAACCTATACTGTATTTTATTTATTAAAGATATTGTGCAGCTGTTATTTTTTGTGTAGCTCTTTATTCGTAAACAGGGAGGGGAAACCTTTGTGTTTGAATTATATTTTGTTCAAAAAAATGTTTAAAAAAAGACGTTAACTCTCAAGTAATCATTCATGGGAAAATACCAGCTATATATCGTATATCGTCCTTCCTCCTAAATATACTGGGATATGATATTTTGCCTATATCGCTTAGCCCTATTATTTAAAGTTATATGATTAGCTAATAAGGGACCAGCTGCTATCATTCATAAGCTCGTGCTCCTCTTGAAATGAGTTTATATATAAACTTCACTAAGTTGGCATGTAGATGCAATGTAACTTAAATTCAACAAACGGACCATCAAAATAAAATGTGACCTAAAATTCTAGCACACGTGAAGTAGTAATTAATCAACCTAAAATGTAAACATTTCTTTAAAATACAGATAATATATTTTAAAACTGGATTAAAATAATCCAACCAAAAATAGAAATTTTAAAAGCATTATAAGAATGTTTGTATATTCCATCAAGTTTCCATTTTTCCTTTGTGTTTGTGTGTGTAATTGCAAATTCCTTGTGAAGATGTTTTAAATAATGCAAACCAGATGGACAGATGGAATCCTTTATCATCAAATGTTAAATCTTTAATTATAACAGTCTTTGGCCTTGTTTTTTTGTCTTTCAGAGGATCAGAACAGACCTCCTGCTCTAGCAATGTGGCCCAACACATGAGATAATTTTCTGCTCCAGTATCTCTGCGAAAGACCATCAGGCTCTGATGTGGTCTACAAATCCCACACACACATCCAGCTCTTCATTTTTTGACTCTGTCTGTCTCTCTCTCTCTCTCTCTCTCTCTCTCTCTATTACATGTACATACTTCCCTCTTCCTCACCCTGCACCAGCTGTAGCCCTCCTACCCATGGCACAGGCAAAAAAACACGCAAATTGAACAGTTCAAAAGGCAGCATGGTCTACCATCTGGGTTGGGAGGTATTTATATATTTCGACTCTGAATTATCAACACTGCGAGACTCCAAAATGGATGAAATCATTATCCAAAAATCTGATCTCAATGATCAGACATGAACCCACCTCAGAGGGCGTTTGATAACCGCATTGATGGTAATGAAGAAAGGGGCTCTTTTATGCTTGGAGGGTTGAAGTCCTGGCTCTAATGAGGAGGTTTTAGATCATACAAACCTCCTCGAAGATCACTCAAGTTATAATTTGCTCGCTCTTTTGGCGGGATGCATTATGCATTTCTTCTGTGATGAATGAAAGAGCACTAAAATAGTTCCAGCGGCATAGAGGTGATCGCATGACCGGCGCTCCGAGTTATCAGATGCCTGATGATTGAGTTTCATATCAGATTTATTCGCCAAACAACAATACTGCCTGTCTGAGGCGATAGAGCTTGTGGATTAAATGGCCTGAGTTTTCCGTTGACACGAAGCATCAACAGGAGCAGAGGGGGGAGGAAGAGAGAAAGATGTAGCACATGTAACCCGATCGGCACGAGCCACTGAGACACATTGTGTTTTGCAACCGATCACAGACGTTCCTTTGCGCGGCTGTCAGTCAAATCCTGATCAGTGTTGGCCACAAACATAGCTTAACACCAACACGAACATGATCCAGGTTCTCAACCTTCAAAGACTCTTTTTATCCTCCTGTACACTGCCGGAACTTGTCTGTTAGCACAAATCTATCAGCTTGGATAAACATGGCTTTTACTCTTTTTTTAAAGAACTCTTCAAATATGCAGGTTTAATACCATTTGTTACATCTGGGATAAAGAAAAAGGAGATTCTCCACCCACATTATGAAATATTAATTTATTATTAATTCGATCAAATTAAAATTTGATCATTAAAATTTTTTTTTTATCCTAATTAATTCTATTTTTTTTTTTTTTTTTTTTGTTACCTTTTTCTCCGTACCCCTAAAAAGGAGCTAAAATGTAACACCGTTTCTGGTTAGAATGCTCTAGAAAAATATCACTCACTTATATCCTTTGGCTTAATAATCATTAGGAGTTGCCACAGTGGAATGAACCACTTTATATTCAGGCATACGTTTTATTTAGCAGATGCCCTTCAAGCCACAACCCAGTGGCAGGTAATATGCAAAATAATATTGTCCTTAATTAAAAGTTTTTGTCTTGTTTCTAGTCTGAACATTAAAATTTTTAACAATCTCAATTCAAACCAAAAACAAGAATATTTTACTCACCCCAGGCAGATTATTTTGATTGTCTCAAGGAAAAAATTCAATTTTTGACTTGGCATTTCTAAAAACAATTATTTTTTTACTTGTATAGAAAATTCTTTTTGAATTAAATGTTTTTAGATATTTGGACTAGAAACAAGACAAAACCTCCAACTAGAAAAAACTTTTTTTTTTTTTTTTTTCATCGTGACAGCTAAATGTGAACTTTTATTCCTTTTAAAACATAATTACAAGAGCAGGTTATCCATTATCTATTTAATATTATAAATGAATTATTATATTTATATTATTATTAATTTTATTATTATAATATACTATTTACAAAATTAAAGTCTTTTTCCCAGTATAGGGTTGCGGCTGGAAGGGCATCCACTGCATAAAACATACGCTGGGATAGTTGGCGGTTCATTCCACTGTGGCAACATTTGATAAATCAGAGACTAAGGAATGAATGAATGAATGAAATTAAAGTTTTTGAAGCAGATATATTTAGTTATTCTTTAGTTACATTTAATACAATCACCAGCCACTTTATCAGGTACAATTGTCCAACTGCTCGTTAAAGCAAATTCCTAATTAGCCAATCACATGGCAGCAACTCAATAAATTGGATGCGGACATGATCAAGATGATCTGCTGCAGTTCAAACTGAGCATCAGAATGAGGAAGAAAGGTGATTTAAGTGACTTTAAATAAGGCATGGTGGTTAGTGTCAGACAGGCTGGCCTGAGCATTTGCTGGGATTTTCACTTACAAGTATTTCTAGGGTTTACAGAAAATGGTCAGAAAAAGAGAAAATATCCAGTGAGCAGCAGTTTTTGTGGGTGCAAATGCCTTGTTGATGCCAGAGATCAGATGAGAATGGACGGACTGGTTCGAGTTGATAGAAAGGCAAAAGTAACTCAAGTAAGCACTCGTTACAACCAAGGTATGCAAAAGAGCATCTCTGAACACACAAAATGTCAAACCTTGAGGCAGATGGGCTACAGCAGCGGAAAACCACATTGGCTGCCACTCCAGGCAGCAAAGAACAGGAAACCGAGGCTACAATTTGCACAGGCTCTCCAGAATTGGACAATAGAAGATTGAAAAAAATATTGCCTGATCTGCGGAGTCTCAATTTCTGCTGTGACATTCGAGGGTCAAAAAGTGTGAATCATATCAGACTGGTTTCTTGAACATGACAATGATTTCACTGTACTCAAATGGCCTCCACAGTCACCAGATCTCAATCCAATAGAGCAAATTTGGGATGTGGTGGAATGGGAGATTTGCACCATAAATGTGTAGCCAACAAATCTGCAGCATCACGTCAAATATGGTCAAAAATCTCTGAGAAATATTTTCAGTACCTTGTTAAATCTATGAGATTAAGGCAATTCTGAAGGCACAAGGAAGTCAAAACCAGTACTAGTTAGGTGTACCTAATAAAGTGGCCGGTGAGTGTATATGACCCAAGAGTGAGTTGAAACAATCCAGCATGTTAGCTTTCAAGTCACGGAATTGTTGTGTGAAATCAAGATCACTTACAATTCTGCTCATACGCTGAAACTGCACTGCTTGTGTTATGTTAATGATCTATTTCTTCATATTTTATGTCACAGTTTACAGTACCCATCCTTAGTTTGTGCTCATGCAGCCTTTGGTCATAAGAGAAACTTAAAATAACACTCATGTTTTAGTCTACATTTTGGAATGTTTTTTATTTCATTTCCAAAACTTTATAAGTTTCTTTTTATTCTGTTGAACAGTAAAGAAGATATTCTGAAGAAAGCTGAAAACCGGTAACCACTGACTCCCATAGTAGATAAACAAATACTATGGAAGTGAGTGGCTAAAAGTTTCCAGCATTCGTCAAAATATCTTCTTTAGGATTCTACAAAACAAAGAAGGCCAATCAGGTTTGGAACAAGTCAAGTGTGAGAAAATTAATTTGTAAATGAACAGAACTTTCAGTTTTGAGTGAACTATCCCTTTAATACTTAAGTTTAGGAATCCATATAGCAAATTGGCAGCTGGTTCTATCTCCTGTATTGACTGAAGAGGGAAAGTCAACCATGCAGGGTTTTATTAGGATCTAATGTTTACCCAGTCACCGGCATTCATTTACACCAGAAACATCCTTTCCCAACTGCTGTTTTTGGTGGTAGTTGTATCGGTGTTCATAGACCGTTAGCTTAGCATCACTTTGTCTCTGTGTTTGTCTCCTGCTGATTTGCTTTGATAGTGGGTCCACCGGGGCTCAGGCTGGCCTGTCTCATCAATTCGTTTTGCCTTTCATTGTCATCACGGGAGCTTTCAGAGAGCGGTGGTCCACCAATCAGACCAGAGACATTGTGCCGTGCTTAATCAGCTTTGTTAGCATTTCTGTGTTTCGGTCGCAAGCCTCAAATAGGCAGAAAGTTTATTGGTAATATGAAGAGAGAGGGAAATGTATCCGAGGATGGTGACTCAGACACTTTAATACAACCATGAGGGTTGATTAGAATTCTATTGCAAAAGTAGCTCTAAAGAACTTTGTCAAACTAAAAATTGCACTTTAGTCGATGCACTTTAGCCGACGCATTAGTCTTACAAGGACAATTAACTTAGCAATTTTCATTACCTGTGTTTTATACTTCTCAGAGTTGATGCAAAAAAGGGGTAATTTTCAGAGCACCTTTATGTGGAACTGTTTTAGAGGTGTATTATTTGTTAGCTGAGGATCTAGATCTGTGTATAATATTGCATTGTGTGTTACCATTGTTGAGCAGTCTAATCCCAGAAGTGTTGAGCCAGCTTTTTATATTCATTATTGCTTTTTTTTCCTGTTCATTGCCTTGCTTGTGTTGCATTATAAAAATGTTGGTAAAAATGGTTTGAGGAGTTGGAAAAAAAGTACATTATGTGTTATTATGTTTATTTATAGTGAGTCATGGTTCATTTTACTTAAACTACATGGTATTGCTGTTATGATCAAAACATAATATGGTCATATTAGATATATGATAATAATATATGATTAATTAAAATGCTATTTTTAATATAAAAGCTTTTCATTTTCTTAGTCTCCTCATTCACCACCAGTGTGCAGCATCCACCTGGATGACGTGACGGCAGCCATACCACCGCACACAACACATCAGCTGATTGACTGAGAGGAGACAGAGTGATGAAGCCAATGATAATATGGGGATGGTTAAAGGCCAATTGGCAAATTTTGGCCAGGATGCTGGGGTGAAACCCCTACTCTTTTTCGAAGAACACCCTGGAATTTTTTACGACCACAGAGAGTGGGGACTTCAGTTTAACATCTCATCCAAAAGACGGCGCTCACTGAGCACAGAGTCCCCATCCCTTTACTGGGTCATTAGCGAAAAAACACAGACCACAAGTTGGGTGCCCCCAGCCCATCTCACTGGCACCACTTCATTTAACACCAGATACACATGATGATGATAATAAAATATGTTCGATTAAAATGTTATTTTAATTTAAAAACTTAACATTTTATGTCTAGTTAAGCAAAAATATGTTTTATTCATTCATTTTCTTGTCGGCTTAGTCCCTTTATTAATCCGGGGTTGCCACAGTGGAATGAACCGCCAACCCATCCAGCAAGTTTTTACGCAGCGGATGCCCTTTCAGCCGCAACCCATCTCTGGGAAACATCCACACAAACATTCACACACACACTGATACACTACGGACAATTTAGCCTACCCAATTCTCCTGTACCGCATGTCTTTGGAATGTGGGGGAAACTGGACCACCCGGAGGAAACCCACGCCAAGGCAGGGAGAAAATGCAAACTCCTCACAGAAACGCCATCTGAGCCGAGGTTCGAACCGCCAACCTAGCGACCTTCTTGCTGTGAGGCGACAGCACTACCTACTGCGCCACTGCCTCGCCCAAAATGTTTTATCGCAATGGTAATATGAATATGATTTCACAATATTACAGTTTTTTTTTTTTGTTTTAAAGTATCAAGTTAATTGTTTATTATGAGTAATTCTATAAATATAATATTGGAAAAATCTGACATAGAAATATTTAGCTTTTCTGCAAAATATATTGAGATATGAATGCAATTTCACCAGATGGCTTAAATAGCTTCATTTGGAAATAAATAATTTGTTTAGATTGATTAGGGTGATTTTGTGAGGGGGTGAATCAAGTTTAAAATAATAAACAAACTGCAAGCAAAAATGATTACAATAGAGCAAAGAAAAAATAAACAGTGCTTTATGTTCTTTTTCGGAGAGTCATTAGTATTAAGGTATGGAAATTGAATAATGAGATAATATGTATAGTCTTCACTGTATTAAATAAAATAATTCTTTAAAGAAATAATTTTTATTTATTTTTTTCCGAATGCTTTAAATTCACTTGAAATCCCTTTAAAGCACATGCTAATAATAAACGTTCAGTGTGTTATGATTATACACTTTGCAATGACTCCACAAATCTCATGTATTCTCAACTGTTGTGCTGATCAACTATAATCCCAATTCAACATTTAATATCCTGTGATGTGACTATTGCGGACACACATTGCGATATCGATGTTAAAATGTATACAGTTGAAGTCAAAATTATTAGCCCCCCTGAATTATTAGCCATGATGACAGTAAACAATATTTGACTAGATATTTTTCAAGACACTTCTATACAGTTTGAAGTAACATTTTCAGGCTAAACTAGGTTAATTATGTTAAACTAGGCATGTTAGGGTAATTAAGTATAATGATGGTTATCGAAAATATATATAGCTTAAAGGGACTAATAATTTTGACCTTAAAATGGTGTTTAAAATTTTAAAAAGTAATGTAGTAATGTAAAAGTAAAAGTAATAATTATTTCAGAAATCAAAAGTTAATATAAATAATATTTATTAATATTTAATTGATATACTTTAATTATAATGTTTAATAATTAGGGGTGTAACGATTTATCGTTGTACGATTTATTGGGATGCAAAAATGTCACAATATGCATCGTGGCGTTATGACGATTTTATTACGATATGACGTCCGTTTTCTCTTATTAGTTGAGCTGTTTGCACGTGAGCTACGTTCCACCTGCCGTCGCATGTGAGTTCAGATTGCAGCAGCAGTAATGTTAGCAGACCAAGATGAGTGGAGTTGAAATAGAGGATGGCCCATCCTCTCAAAATCAGACGTCTGGCAACATTTCGGTTGTACAGTCATTGCTTTAGACTCGTCCGCTTTTTGACACGCATACTGGGTCAAACATCCTAAGTTTTAAAGTCTTCACAGTGATTTACATACTTTGCACAGCGACATGGATACCTCCTAATGGTGTTGAAAGAGTCACATACTGTATTTATAAGGTACAATTCACCCTAAAATATCATTCTGTCTTCATATAATGATTTATTGGCGGCCGCAAAATCACACATGACGTAAGCTGACCGTGAGCTGTTACTACAGAGGGCGGACTATGATAGAACCTGCAGGTTGTGACTAACAGGTAATAAAGTAGTAAACAACATTCAGTTTGTGGAACAGAGTGATCGTTCAGGAGCCGCGTGGGAAGTATGAACAGCAGTGGAAATGAAACCGAAAGCTTGCACATTATTTAAATAATCATATCGCCTTTTAGAGTTATGATTACGGCGAGCATTAACTCTTTTGAGTACAGAGGTACACAAAAATGCACGTCAACATGATACACTTGATAGCGCCGACATCAGCAACACCGAAGAAATAGTAAACCTGCCTAAACTGCTGAAAAAAGCCACGGCTGTCCTGTATAATGAAAAGACGGCCACCCTGTCACTCATCATGCCCAACATGAAGACAGCCATCCATTTTTTTTTTTTGACCAAGCAAAGATTTAAGCTCTTACTGTTAAAATCAATTGAATTGAATCATTTCAATAATATTTTATAAGAAGTTTTTAAATTGTTTTATTTTCCAGAGACAGTCTTGTTTAATTTATTTTCTTAAAAAAGGTTCAGTTTAACAAGTTGAAACAAAAGAAATACATAAAAAAATAGTTTACTTGGTAATTACATTTTTTTTAAAAAAAAATTGCATTTCAGCTTAATTAATTTTTTTTTTATTCCAAACATCGTGATACATATCGAATCGTGAACATTATATCGTGATACACATTGTATCGTGAGCTGAGTGTATCGTTACACCCCTATTAATAATACATTAAAATAATATAATGTATAATTGTTACAAAATAAAATATGGCTGTTTTTGTTATAATTTTTGTTATAATATATACATAAAACATAACTAATTACCATATTATTAAGAAAATAAATGAAGCCTCTGTGAGATTTAATATAATGTGTTTATTTTATACAAACCCTTAATTTTATATTATAAATCTAGATAAAAATTGTTGACCTTAGCCTTCCCTACTTAACACAAATCAGCCCATCACTGTCATCAAACTCGCATTGACACTTACAACACTGCTTTCACCATTTGTATAATTACAGGTCGATCTTGGAGTTAAAGTGTGAAAGAAAGTTCTGCCATAATGTGTGCTGTCTCTGTCAAGTGCTTTACCATGAGTGGATCATTTCGGGCATTGCTCGTCCCGTACGTCTGACACGCAGTGAATGCTGCATGCTGATGTGTGCAGTACGCGGCCCAATCTTCCTAATTACCACAGACATCGTGCTGTCAGCAGTGTCGTGCCAGGCTAGAATCTCCTCCGAGGGGTGACAGCTACCATGTCAGCCCGTTTGCCGAGACGCGAAATGCCGGCGTCCCGAGATAAAGAGAATTAAAATCCCGTCAAGGCCTCATAGCGGGTCACTTGGGCCAAAACAAAAGAGTGGTGATGGGGGGCTTTAATTACCTTGTGTTGTTGTTTGCCTTTGCGTTCCATAACAAAGCAAACTTAATTAGATGTCTCAGGATGTGGTCTCCTGGAGAGCAGCGCAAGTGTCAACACAAAGTTTAAATGGGAAAAAGGGGGGGGGGAGCAGAATGCAGTAAGTATTAATTTAAATGTGATTATGCGTCTTCAATTTGCATTCCAGATATTGGTGCCAGAAGGGAAATTAGAAAGGGTGAGTATGTGTGTGCAAGGTGCGACAGGTTACCCTGCTCGGATCATTGATGAAGATGCAACTACGCTGTGGGTTTGCATTTTATGAATGACAGTCAAACTGTTGTATTCACAAGTTTCTGTCCCTACGTTGTTGATATGCAATATTTCTGGCATACATTTGAACTTAAATTTCCCAAGTCTGCATTTTTTTTTAAATGAACTGCTTACAGTATTTCAGAAGCAATTTAGTCATGAAGATGTGTTCAACAAAATCTCCTGAAGATAGAACCATGCCTCAGAATGGGGAAGGAAGGTAATTTAGAGTAGGGTTGGGCGATGTCGACCAATTTGGCATCGTACGATGTCTAATGTCAAACATTGCGATGGATGGTGGTATCGTCGTTGTAGGCGTTGATGAATTAATTATTTTTTAATATTTCATTCATTCATAGCAAATCAATTATTTGTAGCCTACCGTTTCAACTACCTGACCCGCATGGTCTTTGTTTTACCCATAACCAAATCATAAATAAATAAAGATAAAGTTACACACAAACATTTTCACCTGTCAATCACTTTTACCACAGGATTCTGGCATAAGTATGCAGAGTAATCTATGTCCTTTTAATGGCATTAACAAACTTGGTTGGTAAAAAATGTGCACGACCAACAGCAACCAACCCACAGTATCTGAGGTTTTTGCTAAAATTACTAAGTACAAGCGCTACAGCCAAAGACTGAAACAGTGTACTGATGCTGTAACACATCTGATATATTAAAAAAAACTGAAAAATCATTAGATAGAGACAAGATTAATTAAATATAATGTTTAACAACTATAGTGAGACGCAGTGGTAGTGGTAGATCCTTGATAAACTGCGACGTCCACTGCTCTCTGGGGTTTTGTTCTCAAAACACCTGGAGCTCAGACTGTGCAAGTGTGTGTGTGGTCATGTGATGTGCGTTTTAAGCGGTGTAGTGTGGAAGGAGGGCTTTTCAGAAATGCTAGATGAAACGCCAGTGTGGACGTAGTTTGTTTTTGTTCTAAAATGCTATTTTAAAACTAAGACGTATTAGTGTAAACAGGGCTGTTTGTATTTTTTGCGAGCGGGTTGCTGCTGCTTCAGTAAAGCTTCAGTAATGCCGAGTTCTGCATGATTTTAGCTCCAATTTTGACTCCCGACAGGTTTTGAAAAATCGTCGACAAATGCCTGAAATCAGACAAATCACACAGTATGACAAGACAATCACACAGTATGAACCATCAAAGATGTGATTGAAAGAATCGCAGATGAGTCACCGGTACCTGCGAGATATTTGGCATGTTAAACAGGGCTCGCAAAATCTGGTAGCTCGAAGTTCCGAAACTAATGTTTTTTTCAGTCAGGCTACCAAAATTTATCAACAGCGTGCCTGGCAGGCTATCTAGATACTGGTGGTCTAACCAAAAAAACAATAGCCCCGATACTAGGGATATCCAGATCATGTGTTTGGAAATCGGGTCCAATCACGTGGTTTCAGACTCGATTGGAATTGGACGTTACTTCCTGATTGGGATTCAAATAAATATGTGTGTGTATATATATATATATATATATATTATATTCTCATTATTTTTTTAAAACATCTATAGTTATGCAGTGGCACAGAGTTAGACTTCTTTCTTGACTTCACACAGAAACAGCAATGTATGCGGCATGACATCACTTTGTTGCAGAGACGCTATTGGTAAAAGCAAAAGAACAAAAAGGCAGCTTAAAGCGAAAAGCACAAGTATGTCTGCCGTCTGGAGGTATTATAAAGTTGATCACAACAATAGTGCCATTGCCAACAATGTGAGATATGTAAACTTTGCACTCCAAGAGGTGGAAAGGAAAAGGCTACATTTAACACAACAAACCTGATAAGACATGTCAAAAACAAACGTAAAACCCCCAATGTGAAATGCAGAGAGCAGCATCATATACTAGTATGGTATCTGCAGGCCAGCGGGAGATTGGGGTAGAAGTTGTGAGATTTAGTTTGCATATCAAGACAAAGTTGTCAGCAATTCTTCATATTGTAAAGTCATGCAGGGTGAAACCCCTTGTTGCAGATCCATCTTGCAATGTAAACAAACAGCAACGAAATGCTACCTCAGATAGTCATGCAGTGTGAAAACTTCTGTGATGCCACTACTTTGAAAATTGCGCTGTCTGAACTCGGCATAAGAGTTTGTCAGTTGTAGATCCTCAGAGAGCATGAATGATCATTGCCCCTTAAGTGACTTTGAATGTGGCAAATTTGCCCAGTGGGCTCATCTGCATGTTTTAAAAGCTGTTGATCTACAAGGATTTTCACAAACAGGCGTATAGTTTACAGAGAATGGGCTGAAAAAGAGCGGCAGTTCTGTGGGTGAAAATACCTTGACGCTGCCTGAGGTTTGAGTAGACTGACTAGACTGGTTTAGATTGATAGAAGAAAAAAATGTAAGTCAAATAACCACTCATTAAAGCCTGATAGTCTAAAGTAACATCTCTCTGAATGCTTCCAACCTTGAAGCAGATGAGCTACAGCAGCAGAAGAGGACAGAAGACTCCAGTCAGGAGGATACAATTCTCACAGGCTCACCACACCTGGATAATTTAAGAGCGGGAAAGTTTGCATGGTCTTCTTGAGTCTCAATTTCTGTTGCAACATCTGGACAGTGGTGTCAGATTTTGGTGTAATCAGAATGAAAGCAAGGATCCATCTTGCCTTGTATCATTTCAAGGTTTTAGGAGTCATTTTCTTGCCACATTTGAGTACCAGTTGAGTAAAAATTCAACTGTGCATCTGGGTTTTGTTGTTTTTGGCCATTGTTTTTTGACCAGTATACTCATCTTGGATTGGTTACGTCAAGCAGGATAGCGCATCATATCACAAAGCTGTAGTTTCTCGCACATGACAGTAAGTTCACTAGATCAAATGGCCTCCAGTCACCAGACTCAATCCAATAGAGCATCTTTGGGATGCGGTGAAACACGAGATTCGAACTGAAGGATCACTGACAAATCTGCAGCAAGTGATTTCATCATGTCAAAAGAGATCTCTGAAGAAATTACCAGCACCTAAATGAATATCAAGAGACAACTACCAAAGAGGCTTGTGAGTTTATATTAGTGACTAACTTACATTGTGGTTTGCTTTGCTCCCCACACCAAACTAATGTACCACTTTTAACTTTTAAAACTTTGTATTTATTTTGTTTTTCGAGGGGGTGAACTCTTCAAGTTTGTCATCCCCATTTATCTCCCCACCTTCTTGCTTTTCTTCCATTTGGTCTCCAGGACCACAGACTATTAATTCCGGTGAGGAATGTTCTCACATTGGCTGGTGCTCAGAACAAAGCGCAGCATGAAAAATGACACCTCCACCTGTTCCACTGTACCTCCACTTCCACACCGGTAAATCATGGCTGAGCCTCTGTGCCAATTCATATCAGTAACATCGCCAAAATAAACATGTACCAGATGTGTTTCATAATGATATAAGTGCTTCTGGCATTACCACATCAATAATCTATCCTCAGGTGATGTGGTGAGTAATCATTTGATGAGCGTGTGCATATTTTCTGCAAATTGCTTGTTAAAATAGAGCTCCATGCAAGTATGTAGGACAAGGTGGAGGTTCCCTTGAGACTTAATATAGTCCTCATTTAAGTTTGATTTCTTTCTACTTTATATTAGGTCTTGGGTGTCTTGGAATAAGAAGAAATATAGATAAGAGAAATATAAATGATCAACTCTCAGGTAGGGTTGGGCTATGTTGACCAATGTGGACTTGGATCACTTTCGTTCTAAAATGCTATTTTAAAACTAAGACTTATTAGTGTAAACAAGGCCTAAGTGTGTATTTTTTGCAAGCGGGTTACTGCGACGGGGGCAGGGTGGAGGATGGTGATGCCGGCTTAGCATCGTGATGTCTATCAGCCATCAGTGATGGACGATGGGATCGTCTATCGACCCAACCCTACTCTCAGAATTCCATTAGTGTGTATGTGCTTTGAACGAAATTTGTGTTTCATATTATAATATACCAATAGTTTGCAAGATAACGCCCAATTTAATAGAGCTTAAATCATCTCAGACTGGTATCTTGAATATGAAAATGAGTTCACTGGCCTCCACATTCACCAGAACTCAATCCAATAGAGCACATTTGGTATATGGTGGAATGGGAGATTTGCATCATGGATGTGCTATTTAATTTAACACACTGCTCTTCTGTTCAGAATTATTGTTAGAATATCACAGGCTCTCGTTTTGCTCTTTTTTTCAGAGTTTCAATAAAGAGTGACACTCAGAAGTACAAGTCACATTAACCAAAGCCCTCCTTTGGCGGTGTGTGTCGGCGTTGCTGGTCTTTGCTAATGGCAATAATTCTTTGGATGGTATTCATATGTCTACTTCATATTAAGTTTCCTCACTGCTTACTGACCTTTTCATTTTCTCTGGCATATGCGATTCTTCACATCTATGGACTTGTCAGGACTCATTATGTTCTGACTGCTGCTTTGTTAGGAAAGAGAGCATCTTTTACTGAGCAGATGTGTGTGTCTGTGCGCTGTCGTTTATAGTCTGTAAAACAAAGACATAAAAAATAGGAGCCTGGGGTGGCACGGGAGCACACCCTGTTTGTCACGGATGGCTGGTGTGTGTGTGTTGAGTGACTGGGTGGAGACGGGAGTCATAACAGCCCTCAGGTTCACAGCTTTTGCCTCCTATCATAGCAAGCGCACATCATTTAGCTGATAAATCGATTCAAAGATGGACAGATTCAAAAGATGCCACTTTGCTGAGAAAGAAAGCAACTTTATGGTTTTTCTCATTCCCTGGGTCATTCTAGAAGCTCAGGTAAATTTAATCCTGGATTACCCTTACATGTCACAGTGCTCAAAATTTAGCCAGGGATAACAATGAATGCTGGGTATTCTTTAACTTTATTTTCAGACTTTACCTACCTAAAGCCTAGCTTCATTCATGCAATAATTTTCCTTTAGCTTAGTCACGGACTTATCAGGGGTCACCATGGCGGAATGTACCACCAACTACTCTGGCATATGTTTAATGCAGATATCCTCCAGCCGCAACCCAGCACCGTGCTGGAAAAAAAAGACTAAATTTATGTCCTTAATTGAATCGTCGGTGTCAGTAGCTGTTTCCATCTAAAGATGCATATAAATGTGTGCAAAACTGGAATATGGCATAAAAGACGTGTGAATAAAGCAGCGTTTCCATCTAATGAGTCAAAGAGAACAAAATTGTCACTTCCTGATTAACTGGCAACAAATATCAAAAGGAAAAGTGGAATTTGCCGCAGTATGAGAAACTGTGTGAATCTTTTCTTTATTTAATAAACGACTTGCGCATCAGAAGGCAAACACTGACATGCAATGAATGCGTTTTGGCGTTTGAAGGTGTGAGACACACAGACACTCTTGATTCTGGAGGTAATTAATAATATAATAACACTAATACTGAGATGGTTCTAGTATTTTAGAATGACCAAAACAGCATTTCAGATGCTTTACAATGTGCTCAGCCTGCTGGTTTGTTCATTCCCACACATTTTTAACATCACATGATCTCTTATAACCAAATCACATGATTATTTAAATGCACATACTGGAATTTGTTCGTTGAAAGTGTTTCCATTGTAGTTTATGTGCATCTTTTCTTATAGAATAAAAAAAGTTTATCCTACTCAGTTATGCGCATTTGTTTTTATGTGCGTTTTCAAAACTTGCAGCATGTACATCAATAGTTTTTTTTTGTACGCATATCCAAAATGCAAGTAAGTTGGATGGATTGTTACTAATTGGATAAACTCTGCAACTAGCTTCATTACCGCATATCCTTTACTGACTGTAATATATAATACTGTTTTGACAGTAAGGTAATAATTAAATGGTCTGTTCTTCACTTTAAAATGATACATTTGACATTTTGACACAGCTTTTTATAAAAATACAGTGTTTTTGTGATCTTAATCATATGAATATGAAGCATGCAATTGGTTGTCATTTGCATTGAATCTTCAAGCTATAACATTAAAGCAATGCCTCATTTTACACTGAATATTTTTGGCACTGCAAGTTCATAACCCCAGGTTATAAAAGCAATGCTTATTTAAAGTTTAAAACATTCTTTAAAGGGGCGTCAAGGTGCCACAGTGGGTAGCACAGTCACCTCACAGCAAAAAGGTTGCTGGCTTGAGCCTCAGCTGGGTCAGTTGGCATTTCTGTGAGGAGTTTGCATGTTCTCCCCATCTTGGCGTGGGTTTCCTCCGGGTGCTCTGGTTTCCCCCACAGTCCAAAGACGTGGTATAGGTAAATTGAATAAGCTAAATTAGCTGTAGTGTATGTGTGTGGATGAGTGTGTATGGGTGTTTCCCAGTGTTGGGCTGTGGATGGAAGGGCATCTGCTGCGTAAAACATATGCTGGATAATATATTATGCTTGACTAAGCCAAAAAAGAAAATGAATGAATGAATGAACATTCTTTAACTTGGGGTTAAAAGCAGGATTCTGAACGTCAGGTAAGTGTAAAATGCAGCGTGAAAAGCCAATTTGTGTCCAAATTTGGTCCTAAATGTGTATGTGACTGCAGAACTAGAAGCACACTGTTAGCACGTTTAAAACATATTTCTGGGTTAATTTTTTGTAGAACTTTGCATGACTGTTAAATAAAAAATAAAAAATAAACTGTTGTTTTGTAAAATATTCCATTTTTAAATTCCCTGAAAAACCTCCTATGCGTAAAAGCATTTTTGTGTTAAATGGAAGTTGTTTTTTCTAGAAATTCAAGCATTTCCATTAGTCATATTTTGAGTTTGCAATTTGAAGGGTAATGGAAGCACAGCAGAGTTTTTTTGTACACTATTGTAATTCTCAAATGACTGAAGAACAGAACAGTAAAAAACAGAAGTGAAAGAAAGAAAGAAAGAAAGAAAGAAAGAAAGAAAGAAAGAAAAAAGAAATTACTAATGCTAATATAAAAGCAGCATGTGAAATAAATCTATGAAATCCATTTAACTATTCTTTCCCTAAATGCATATGCTCTCCCATAACCACTAAAGCACATGTTTATCTTGTATAGCAGAACGAGAGAGATATCAGGTATGTATTTAACGGAAGGCACTTTCTAAAGAAAGCAGAGAGACAGACAAGCAGAGACAGACAGATAATGCACTTAACGCTCAGGCTACAATATTTTCGAAGGGTTTGGAGATTAACCTTTTGAATGTAATGTTGGGAAATATGACGCTCCTCCTCCACCCGTTCCACTTCTCTAATTAGCCGCCTGACATTTCACTTAATCCAATAAAAAACAACATGGCTGCCGTGCAATGATGTGATATTGGTAATTGGAACTTTTTTTTTTGCCGTTGTTGTCCATTTCTGATCTGCTGTTGGTTTGTTCTGACGCCTGTAGAGATATCATTAAAATGCCTACAGCAAAACAAGGCACAGTTCTTGTCAAAGGACACTTTTCCTCATCTGGTTTAATCAAGGCCTCAGCGGAGCATGAAGCAGAAAAGGCCATGAATGCAGATTGTCATTCGCTCACAGTGAGGCGTGTCGGATTTCCGCTGCTTCTGTTACGGCTGTTTGATGACATGCGTTTTTCGCCAAGTGGCTACAGTTTCTTCCTGTGTTAGCATCTTCATGGTGTGGCGTGTCACCTTAGTGCAAAACAAGGTTATTCTGGTCGTCCTTTATAAAGCTGACACCATTGTTTCCTGATAGTCACTGTAGTGGTTGCTGTGTCATGGCATTTTTGACTGAAAACGTTTTATTCACTGCGTATTAGTTGCCCACATTTATTTTATTTTCAGACTGACGTGATTATTATGGTAGGAGTATGTTTTTGACTACATTTTAGACGTTTATCTCACAGTGACTTTGTATTTTATATGCGGAATGACCTTAAAATATGAACTAAAAAGTAATACTTTTAAACTTGTATTTAATGTTTAAAATGCAAATCCAATTAGATCCATTTTATTTGGTAAACAAAACTAGTCTCTCATTTAATTTCTCTACTAAAAGAGAGAAAATATTACTTTACAAACAGTATTGTAAATAAATCATATGAATAATTTTATAATAGTCAATAATGTTACTGAATAAATATAAATTTACACATATTTAAACAAGTAAAAAAAACAGAATAAACGATGGGCTAAAAATCTCCAGAATTCTGAGCACACAGATTCCGTGTGGGTCTGGTTGTAAGTTATTGATGCTATATTTTTGTGAGCTGTCATTGCTTTTCAGAATTATGTTTATGAATCGTTTTCTATTCAGCTTAATCCCTTTATTAATCTGGAGTCGCCACAGTGGAATGAACAGACAACTTATCCAGCATTTGTTTAACGCAGCGCCAGCGGATGCCCTTCCAGCTGCAACCCATCACTGGGAAACATCCATACACACTCATTCACACACACACACACACACACACACACACACACACACACACACACACACACACACACACACACACACACACACACTCACTACAGTCAATTTTAGCCTACCCAATACCACGTCTTTAATTTGGATTTGTGGGGGAAACCGGACCACCCGGAGGAAACCAATGCGAACACGGGGAGAACATGCAAACTCCACACAGAAATGCCATCTGACCCAGTAAAGGCTCAAACCAGTAAACTTCTTGCTGTGAGGCAAATGTGCTACCCACTGTGCCACCGCGTTGCCAGAATTATGTTTATTCACAGAATTATTATTTTTTCACAGAATGTTGTAGAATGTTACACCATTTCCTCTAAATTGTAAACAATTCTCAAAAGTCTTAACATTTTTTTCAATATGGTCATAATTTTTCGGTTCTTTCAAAATGTATTTTTTCCTTAGAATTCCAAATTTACATATTCGCTGTTTTTACCTTTTATAAAATAAAAATGTTCTCAAATATAGTTAAATATAATATACATTCATAATTTGTTTTGATTGTGATTAATAAATTTAATACATCAGCTCTAATACATCATAATAATATATATATAATAATATATATATATATATATATATATATATATATATATATATATATATATATATATATATATAATCTATATATATATATAGTTTTTTTTTCTTTTAATTGACATTCTGAATTTCTCCTTAATAATATAGCCTATTTTCAGAACTCTAAATAGTGAAAGCATATTAGCATCCAATGAATGTCAAAGTGCAACATTGTTCACGGTCAAAATAGTGCTTCTGTTGTTTTGAAGTCATAATTACATGTGATTTCAGTCCGAATATTCAAAGTAATTACCATAGTAAACATGTCAAGTTGTCACTGAACGAATGTGCGAATGTGTAAACTTTACCTCAATATTATATTATCTAATATATTTTTAAAAATCCTAAAATTCCGAATCATATTTAAAAAAATCAGATAGGTCTACTACAAACAAACCAGACTTAAACAAAATCCAGACGAACATCTAACTTACCTGCCGTGCAATCAATAAGCTGCAATGACGTCTCCATCTTGTTTTGCAATAATCCATGTGTGGCGTTTAGGCGGAGTAGTAGAGTAAACAACCGTTAACGAGAGGCGCGGCATAGCCTCGAATGTAGCTGGGTTAATTGACATGATAAAAAAAGCTACTCCCGGACAATATGCTCTACATCGCAACAATGCGGACTTTGCTCTAGTCTTCCATTCAGTTTCTATGTCCTTTCCTCTATCTGAATTTCGCGCGTCATTACAATCACGTGACTTGAAACAAGTTTTTTTTTTTCACCCCATCAGTTTGTTTCTCACTCACAATGACGAAAGCAACTTGTTTATCAAGAATATAATTGCCCAAAATGGTGCTTTAAAAAAATGATTAATTATATTTACATTTTTAGGGGTTGCAAACAATTTATACGGGCTGCATTTAAATAAAATAATAATAAAAACAAGTTGAACATTTCTAAATTAAACTAGTTTCCTAAAATTCAGCCCATATTGTTTGCAACCACTCACCTTAAAAAAACGAAAATAAATGTAATATTATGAATATTGTTTTTCAGTGTGTAACGATTGATGCTTTCTTGATTTTTTTCTTGTGTGTAGGCTACCATGAGATTAATCTTGCCTCTTTTACATGCCTGCAAGTGCTCCTTTGCCAAGCCAAGCCTGTGCTTGTGTGAACCTCACAGTGGATTACTAATAAGACTTTATCTTATTTAAATAAACTCTGCAAATCTGCTAGGTTGTTAATGACTTGTAAAGTTAAGCAGTTCAGCAAGTGATGCTTGTTAGTTGGCCCAGTGTTTAAGCCATAGCTCGGGGTCTGTCTACAGAGCTTACAGCAGACAGGCACCCTGAGAAAAGCTTGCAGCTAAATGAGCTTGGCAACCAAAAACATTGTGCAAAAGACCACACTTTATTTCTCCCCAAATCCTCCCTCTCATTAATTAATACCTGCCCTCAAGCTGCTGATATATATACAAACAAAAAGGAACGCACATGAAATGCAGCTGCAAATTTAAGTGACTAGAAGATTAGGAATGCAAATGAATTTCTGCCCAACATTATTTAAACAAAGGGAATAAATATTATACCATGTATTGTGCATTTTCATGAAGTCGTTAATTGGTTAAGATGCAGGAAGCATTCCTTACTTCTGTGCTTTATTTCAAGGGGCGACTGAGTTGAATTAATTAAGCTGTAATTATTTTCTGACCCTTTGCAAATAATCCCAAAGTGGGAAAACTAGGTTTTTAAATAAACAGTTTTATACATTTCTGAAATCTGAATCATTCACAAAAGGGAATTTTAAAATATTTAATTTAAGCAGACCCAAAGATTTATTTCATATTTATTTGCCAAATATTGCTAGAAAAGAGTAGAACAAATATTAAACAGTATTAATGTAGCAGGAAAGAATATAATAAAATCAGGGGTGGAAAGATTTGGGGTGCAACGCAATTCCAGGTATGTGGCCTTAGCAGGCCCGGATTAAGAATTCAGAGGCCACTGTCAATCGGAAGTTCTAAAACAATCGCAAAAACGAGCACACTTCCACATTGAAGAGTAAGGACATAAAAATAAATATGAAATCTTTAAAAAAAGATCTACATGTAAGTTGATTGATTTAAAATTTGATTTGTTAATTGATTATTTATTTTTATTTTTATTTACTTTATTAAATTGTATTATATTTACATTGATTTCCACATAGAATAATTAAAAAAAATATATATATTCCCAAAGTTTTTCACTTTTGCCTTGAATGTAGACAGGAGCTGTATGTATAGACCAAAATTTGTAAGTTTCTTTTCCTTAAAATCTTTAAAAAGTTTGCTTTTTCCCCCTGTGTACCTGGAACCAGAAACCAATAACAAACTTCCATATTGAGCCAAAAAAAAAAAATACTCCACATTATGCAAAGAGGAATGATGTTTACGTTTTAGCCCTTGTGTGTGATTTTAGTAAAGCTGCTCTGATATGTAAAGCTGCCTGTAGGTTCCTCTGGCCGGGAGCCTGGAGCTGCTGAACTGTGATTCAGATCATCCACACACTCCTGCCTGACGGCTACTTCTGCGCTTTCATCTCTCTGAGAGCTGCCAATGTCAACTAATGAGATAAATTAGCAATCATTAGCCTGAAGCTAAACTTTAAAGATATCAGCCATGCTCTTGAGACAAAAAAAGAGCTACAGCAGCAGTGTACAAGAGGAGGGTAAGAATGACGAGAGAATTGATAAAATGAGTAATATTTTATATATATATATATATATATATATATATATATATATATATATATATATATATATATATATATATATATATATATATATATATATTAAACCTCATTGTTTGATGATTGTAACAAAAAAAGCATTTCTTTGTTATGTAGTGATGGCATAAAACAAAGAGATTTTGTGTTTAAGCATGATTCAACTGATGACAGTAGCAGCTCAATCATTTTTGTATGTTGTCTGTTGAGATTTCTTCCCCTAAAGCAGGTCGCGCCATGCAGCACCATACATTTCAGAATTCTTAACATAGGCTTCTATCAGGGTACACACACCGGCACCGCAATTCGGTTGGCTGTCCAGCCACGACTCAGGACACTGTTCATATTTCTGCCGAGCCACAGAGCGCCATCTGAACAGTTCCATGTTAAATATCATGCTAATGTGCGCATTTGGTGTGTGATACTTTTAACTGTCATGTGCACGCCATGTTGCGGTGGATCCGGTGTGTGACGCCCTTAAGAATTCTCTTTTTAGAATTTTATTATTATTATCATTTTTAAATAGTTTAATTCAGATTTCCCCGAATGAGTGTAGTTTACACACAGTAAATTTCAAATTTATTTCTCATAATTTTTATTTTTATATTTTACAATTCTTGATTGTTGCATTATATCCCACAATTCAGATTTTTTTAGTCAGAATTTAGTTTAAATATGAAAAAAATTCTGACTTTTATTTTATAGCTTGCAATTTAGCATTTTTTTTACTCAAAATTTTGAGTTTACCTTTGACAAATTCAAGCTTTTAATCTATATCTTGCAATTCAACCTTATTTTCCTCAGAATTTTTAGTTTGTCTGACAAATAGACTTTTATTTTAATATCTCCCAATTCTGCCCTTTCCCCCTCATAATTCTGAGTCTACGTCTAACAAATTCCGACTTTTATCTATCTCCCAATTCTGCCTTTTTTCTCTCAGAATTCTGAATTTACCTCTGACAAATTCAAACTTTTTTTTAAACCTCAAAATTATGCATTTTTACTCAGAATTCTTAATTTATTTCGCAAAAAATTCAGACTTTCAACTTATATCTCGAAATTCTGCTTTTTTTAACTTAGAATTTTTAGTTTGTGCCTGACAAATTCAGACTTTTATTCTATATCTCACAATTCTGCCTTTTTATTCAGAGTTTATTTTACATCTGTCAAATTCAGACTTTTCCTTTACATCTTACAATTCAGCTGTTTTTTACTCAGTTCAGAATTTCCCTCTAACAAATTCAGACTTTTCTTTTATATCTGACAATGGGGTATATGCACACAGACTTTTTTTTATCTTCAGTCTGCCAGCCTCAGGGCTTTTGGTTAATTGTCATCCCATACAAAATCACAGCTTTTAAGATCTGGGGCCTCATGTACGAAGACTTGGGTGGAAATCATACTAAAACATTGCGTATGCACAACGCTGTAAATGTGCGTACGCAGAAAAAAATTCAGATGGATGAAACACTGCGTACGCCGAATCTCACGCATATTCATTTGTAAATCTGAATGAACGTGAAACTGAGCGTAACATGCACGAGCACAAAACCCCTCCCTGCCTCCTCCCCCGTATGAATATGCAAATGACTCTACTTTGGCAAAACCAAATGCAATGGCAAAAGCAAGCAAAAAGAGAAACTTTGAACAGAATGTGAATTGTAGGTGCTCCTTTCGGAGGTAGACCGGAGAAAAGCGGTGTTATTTGCAAGTTTGTTCTCCGGAATTAACAACAAAAGAAAAAGATTGAGTGGGAGAGTTTAGCTGATGCGGTTAACACAGTTGGGTCTGAACATCGCACTGAGTGAATTAGAAAAGAAATAGTGTGGTTTATAGGTGTAAAATGTTGCAGCTCCCACAATAGTCTCAGTGGCGTGCTCATAAGACGCATGTCATCATGTTTTGACATGTTCGAGCATGAACTAGGTTCGAATCCAGCGTCTGATGAACTCTTTCCTCTTTTTTCCCCCGCTACATATCAGATTTTGCCTACTTTTTATCACGAGAAAGACAAGTAGGAATAATTAATAAGTCTGTGCATCATATTTTATTTGCACATTTATTGAATGGAAATGTTTCTGATTCACGTATGCAAATTCATCTTCAGATAGTGTCTTTATAGAAATGTGCGTGCAGTAGATAGCTCAGATTACATTGGGAAAACAGGCGACCGCTGCAAATTGTGCTTTAAGGTTTAGCTGGTCAACTGTATGGTATGGAAACCTTATATACCTGCTAGATGAACCCGTCTTATACAGCTGCCTTTGCAAGGCTCAGACACTTTGTAGAGAGCAATTTAACACAACTGCCTCTAGGAGTCGCCAATGGAAATAAAACAGACACGCACAAAAAATGTGCGTACGCCAGCCATAGAGCTGGCGTGGAGCTGCGCACATTCCCACGTTCAGTTCATTGTTAGTAAATCCAAACGTGTGCGATTCTGAGTGTGAAACCTGGCGTACGCAAAGTTTTTGTGCGTACGCAGCGTTAATACATGAGGCCCCTGATTTCTTAAAAAAAAACAAAAAAACAGCGATCTTCACTGCCTGGCTAAGATACAATATAAAGTGGGTATTAAACCAAACCAGAAGCTCTGCATTAAATTATTTTTCCGCTCCATGTCTTCAAAATATGGAAATTAATTTTACCAAATGGAATTTCTGCGCTATGGTGCTACTGACGGTGCCTACATTTAAACGATCTTTCATATCTTTTTATGCTTTAACAACCAAATGGATGCTTATGTCTATTTAACTGAATGTATTGGCTGAAAAACACTGTGCATATAGCCTGTTCAGAGTTTACCTCTGACAGATTCAGACCTTTATTTTATATCTCGCATTTTAGCCTTGTTTCTCAGAATTCTGAGTTTACCTCAAATTCACACTTTTATTTTATATCTCTCAATTCTGCATTTTTTCTCTCTCAGAATTCTGAATTTATCTGACAAATTTAGACTTATTTTATAGCTCACAATTCTGCCCTTTCCCCCCTCGGAATACTGAATTTATATCTGACAAGAGCAGACTTTTATTTTATCCTCAGTATTCTTCATTAATTTATGTTCTGCAATTCGTAATTATTTTGTATATATTGAAGTTAAAATTAAATCTAACTTTAGTTTATATCTCGCAATTATGACCAGTTTATATGTCTTAATTTGGACTTTTTCCCTTTATTCTCAGATTTCCTAATTTATATCTTACAGTTTTATTGATTTATTTGACATTTTTCCCCATTTAACTCTGAGGTAATAGTTTACATCTTACAATTCTGACTGCTATTAAACTCAGCTTTTGCCAATTATCCCAGAATTGCAAGACAAGAAAAGCTGACTAACTTATGAAGCCTCATTCAATTACGGATTTACGCATTAGACTTTGATATCCAGAAATATCCCTGTTCACTAATACTGCAATCAATCTCTCTCCATGCCTACTGAGTGTAATTAGACAATAATGAGGAAACTGCTTTATGCTGGATCTCAAACTATGTGTTGACCTCAGCAACTTATAGTCCATTAGACAGCAAATAGCTCACAAGGCTGCTATAATAAAGCCTGCCTTCCATTTCAGAGACTGAAGCGTTGCATGTACAGCCGTTGATGCTAATTTTTGTGTCTCAGGTAACCAGCAACACATAACTGTGGCTATTGTAATTAAGAAAAACTGTACTAGCATTGCAAAATATTAATATTGTATACTACTCAGAGAATTATGTGAAGCATTCAAAATTAGTATGCCACATAACTTGTCATGTCGCATGTTTAATATAATATACAGACAATATATATTATATTAAACTTGACAATTATAACAGACAATTATCTTTAGGAAAAAAAGAAACGTATTGCATTTTAATCCAATTTAGTGTCGAACTGTTTTGACATTTGGAAGCGCAATTACATAATGTCAGTTGCTGCTCATCAAGGTGCATTGCATTGTGGGAGACATTATATACAGAATTTGTATCTTTTAATGCTGACTTTACATCTAACAATTCTGAGTTGTTTTTTCATTATTCATAGTTTATATCTCATAATGCTGACTTTTAATTTATGTCTTGGAATTATGACTTTTATTTTGTATTTTAAATGTCTGACTTTTATATATTGCCATTCAGACTTTAATTAAAATCTTGCAATTAAGACTTTTATCTTTATATTTTGTCCAAATTCAGCTTTTATCTTGCAGTTCTGACTTTTATCTAGATCTTGCAAGTGTGAGTTTTTTTTTTTTATTTGAGTTTTCATCATGCAACTTCAGAATTTTGTCCAACTAATTCTGACTTTTATCAATTGCAGTTCAGACTTTGATAAAAAATTTGCAATTGATACTTTTATTTTTATATTCCGTTTAAATTCAGTTTTTCTTACAGTTCTGACTTTTAATTTGAATCTTGAAAGTTTTTTTCCAAATTTAGTTTTCTTGTAACTTTCAATTTTCTCTTTAGAATTCTAATGCTGCATTTTGGAATTCTGACTTTTATTTTGTATTTTACATGTTTGATTTTTACACATTGCGGTTTAGATTTGATTAAAATCTTGCAATCAAGACTTTTATCTTTACATTTTTTCTAAGTTCAGTTTTTATCTTGCAGTTCTTACTTTTATTTTGCATTTTGAACGTCAGTTTTTTTTTCCGAATTGAATTTTCTTGCAAGTTTAACATTTTCTCCTTCGAATTCTAATATTGCATTAATTTAGTATTATGCATGTCTGACTTTCATATATTGCTGTGCAGACTTCGATTAAAATCTTGCAATCAAGAGTTTTATTTTAAATCTTTATATTCTCTCTAAATGCAGTTCTGACATTTATTTAGCAACTTTGAAATTCTCCTTAGAATTCTAACGTTGCATCTTGGAATTCTGACTTTAAGTTCATATCTTGCGATTATGAACTTTTTTTTCTACATCTCATCAAAATAAAGTTTTCTCACAAGAATTGCAGGAAAGACTAAATTGTAAAATGGTAACTGACTTAATTTTTTTCATTTATTTATAGCATTTCAAATGTACTGTATTGTATCATCGTAGAGTACAGCAAATACTTTTCTTATTTTGCTTTTTAAAATGGATTTTCCTTTCTCTTCTCTTCACCCTTGGACTTGCAGCTCTTGGTTATTTCTATAGAAGTATTTGTCATGACTTACCTCTAATTTGGCTCAAGAAACCTGACAAAAAAATTTGTGGTGCATCTGTGGACAGAGAGTAAGGAAAGCCATGCAAGAACGTTGAGTTCTGATATGGATTTAAAACCAAACCTTGCTGTACACCTGTTGTTCTGGGGTGTATTTGAAGTATGGTTGCATAATTGGAGGTTTAGCAGGTTAGTGGATCTATACAGACAAATCAGAGAAAAAGCTGCGCACGAAAGTTCATTTTTAGAATTGGGCTTAATACCGAACCTTAAGGTACACTTATGGTATTGTGCTAAGTATACAGTATATTAAATCTGCTTTGCATATTTAGAGGTTCAGCATTCTGAATTGTCTTTAGAGATGCCTTTTACAACACACACACACATACAGTAGTCAACATTTAAAGTGGATCAAAATGGTTATTCAATATTCTCCGAAAACTCTTCAACAAGACCCACTTTTGTCTTAAAATCCTTTTTGATAGACTTCAAATGTTGACTACTGTATATACAGCCTGATCTTACGAGGAAACGTAAGTATTTTACGTTTTGTCAGTTTAATGGCTAATTGGTACAAATTCGTATGAAAATGTACGATTTTATAAAGGAGGCGTAGCACCCAACCCCACCCCAAACCGTCATTGGGTGATGAGCAAATCGCACTAAATTGTACGAATTAGATCATGTGAATTCATCCGAATTAGCCACTAAAGCAAAAAGTTGCGAATTGCCATGAGTTTGCATTGGTGTATATGGTTTACAAGGACTCTCCATAGGCGTAATATTTTTTATACTATACAACCAGCCAATTCAAATGTTATCACTTGATTAATTGACCGTTTTAAATGGTTATCAGCTGATAGATATGGGCCAGTAGGGCCCTTCTGCACCTATTTGTAGGCTCAGAAGGTTGTTATCATCCATCCACATGGTTCATCAGCTATAGATCACATATGGCTGTGGCCGGAAGTTAACGAGAATTATTTATTAAATTTTCCAATAATTGTATTTTATTAACGTATACCCCAACCCACAGAAGGCCCCTACTGGCCCATATCTATCATCTGATAACCACTGATAACCCATTTATTCGAGTGATAACATTTGAAGCAGGTGATACAATACACGGGCCTTATATGGGCCTATAGCCACCCCTATACTCCTTAACCCAGGGGTTACCAAACTCAGTCCTGGGGGGCCGGTGTCCTTTAAAGTTTAGTTTCAACCCTAATCAGACCCACCTGTGCTAGCTAATCAAGCTCTTACTAGGCTTTCTAGAAACATCCTTGCCGGTGTATTGAGGCAAGTTGGAGCTAAAATCTGCAGGACACCAACCCTCCAAGACCGTGTTTGGACACCCCTGCCTTAACACAACCCTAACAAGAAACCTGTGGTTAACTTCAGAAGAGCCCGTTAAGTATGATGTAAAGCATTTGAATGAAGAGTACACAAGTCATGTCCTTGTAAACAACCTTAAGAGAGTACAACTAGGTCATCCTCATTATACAAGCCCTTGCAAACCACATAAACATGTACACACACAGAGAGAGACAGACAGAACAGATAAACGTAATTAGGTTTAGATTAACTAAACATTTAATCATAACCAAAGATATAAGAAAGAAGAAAACTGAGAAGAGCGACAAGCAGGGAAGTTATTTCAATCTGTGTGGCTTGAGGCTAAAGCACTCTTAAGAACCTCGATGTCTCTTGAAGGCGTTGTTGGTGTAAATGAAACAGACTGAACCGTGGCAGTGCGCTGATCAAGGAGAATCGGCTTGCAGAAAATAAAAGGTGCTTGTGTCACACACCACAGCCAGATCTGAGACGCAACCGCTGCGCTGTGTATTGTTATTTGTTGCAGTTGTGTCAAGTGTGTCGGCATGTCAAACTCATCACCACGTTTGAAAAAAAAAAAAACTAATTTAGATATGAACACAGTGTGTCTCTTTCACTTTCTCACAACAAACTACTTTTTTTGCCGTCTCTTTTTCTCTTACTGATAAACTCACGGAGTGGAAACTAAAGAATGGATGCAAATAAAGAAAGGAGAAAGTCTGGAAGTGCCTCCTTTGAAGCACAAAACAGAACAATGCATAAATAAATAAATAAAGGAACAAATAAATAAATAACAGAACAGACGCGATTGTGTCTTTACGGGAGATGAGAGAGGTGTTTTTTTTTCCCCGGCTCCCTGTGGAAGTTGTGCAGGGCGACCTGTGTTTAACGCACACCGCGGGCCAACGCTTTCTGATGACATAAATAGCCGATCATGAAAATAGTTTTCTTCCCCTTGGGTTTCTTCTGCTTCTTTTGTGATTGTGGCAGCTCATTTTAGTCACAATGCGGCAAAACTTTGGAAACATAACATATAACTGGAGTTCGTTTATGAGGACTGCTATTTCATTAAATTGCTGCGCCTGGGTTTAGATCAAATCCCAAAGTACACTGTGTAGGCAGGGCACCATTCTAATAACATAAATATACAGACGTATATATATTCATATATTCACTGTTTATATTCTCATTTTCCGTGATATGAGAATAGTGCACAGGGTCATTATGAGCATTATAAGCTAAACTGGATGAATAAAGCTACCAATACTGCTACAAATGAACTGTTTGGCATAGAAAAGACTCTAAAGGTTGTTTCAAAAGATTTAATTGCTCTATATTCGAAGCCTCTTTTGTTTTAGGTTGAAAATACGAAAACAACACACAGAGCAGATCATGAGTGAGAAATGCTAATCCTAAGTATAATTAATTTTTAATCTTAAAAAGTATTTATTCTTCTTTGTTAAATCTCACTCTCATCCTGGTCACATCACTAATTTAATCAATCTGTTTAACCTGTCCCATTTTGAGTGGAAGTTGAATCTGTGTTTTCCCACTACCTTAAAAATTAAATATCTTAGTCTGTAGTATTTATCTTTTCAACTCCTGTTTAATTCACCACCACCTAAACCTCACTCCTATCTGGGTCACGGCACCACTTTAACCCATATGTTCAACTTGTGGCATTTTGACTGAAAGTTGAATATTCGTTTGAACAGTACCTATGATGTTAAAGACCTCAGCCTTTAGTATTTACTCAGAAAACTCCTACTATTTTCACTTACCCTATATTTCACTCTCATCCTGGTCACATCACCAATTTAATCAATCTGTTTAACCTGTCCCATTTTGAGTGGAAGTTGAATCTGTGTTTTCCCACTACCTAAGAAATAAAATATCTTAGTCTGTAGTATTTATCTTTTCAACTCCTCTTTAATTCACCACCACCTAAATCTCACCCCTATCCGGGTCACGGCACCACTTTAACCCATATGTTCAACTTGTGGCATTTTGAGTGAAAGTTGAATATTCGTTTGAACAGTACCTATGATGTTAAAGACCTCAGCCTGTAGTATTTACTCGCATAAATCCTATTACATTCACCAACTCCAAAATCTCACTCCCATTTGGGTCACGGCACCAATTTAACCCATCTGTTCAACCTGTCTAACTTTAAATGGAGGTTGAATCTGTGTTTTTCCACTACCTAAGATGTTAAAGATCTTAGTCTGTAGTATTTATCAGTGCAACGTATGATTTATTTACCTACTCCTAAATCTCACTCCCATCTGGGTCATGACAATAATTTAACCCATATGTTCAACCTGTCCCATTTTGAGTGGTAGTTTAATTTTTGTTGGCACATTACTTATGATGTTAATAACTTCTATTACATTCACCTACACCTAAATCTTACTCCCCTCCGGGTCACGGCACCAATTTAACCCATCCGTTCAACCCGTGCCAATTTCAGTGAAAGTTGAATATTCGTTTGTGCAGTATCTGTGATGTTAAAGACCTCAGCCTTTAGTATTTACTTAGAAAACTCCTACTACTTTCACTTACCCTATATTTTACTCCCGTCTGGGTCATGGCACCAATTTAACCCTTCTGTTTAACATGTCCCATTTTTAGTGGAAGTTGAATCTGTGTTTTTCCACTACCAATGATGTTAAATACCTTAGCCTGTAGTATTTATCTGCACAACTCCTATTACATTAACCCCCATATGGGTCACGGCACCAAATTAACCACCTAATTTCTGCTCATCTTGCTTTGAGCAGGGTATTAATTCAATAATTGCATGGCTGTCACATCACTTAAAAATATCACTGGAAAATATCCATGAACCCAAACAATGGACATTTTTCGTAAAATGAGCTGCCCATAAACAATCTTTGTATTGTAAAAAGAAATTACACAAACTTTAGTCGTGTGTGGCTGTTTTTTAGTTTTCTTGTAGACAAAAACAAGTTGCTCAGCAAGTAGTGAACATGTCATGTAAGCAGTCTTTTCCAACACGTGTTTAAAACAACATAACCTGTCCAAATGCACAGCAGCGAGGCGAAGCAGAAAGCGAGAGCGGAAAAGTGAACCAAGAATGAAACCGAATGGAAATTAAACTCATAGAGTTTGAAGACTACTAAGGCATCAGTTGCCAAGTACAATATAAGCCCATGTATATTACAACACAACCATATATTAATTTAATAAAATACACAATATAGCTCTTGTACACGTAACAATTTGGCTCAAATGCACAGAAACTGCAGAAAAATCAATAAAAATATGTTGTTTTGATGTAAACACATTAAATTGGATACATTTTGCACATTAAAATGATATTGTGTATAAGTGACAATGTGAAGGGACATTTCCTTTTTTAAAATCTTTTTTTTTTTTGTCATCGTTGTTGATCGAAAATCGAAACAGTGTCCTTTGCAGTTTAATAAATATCTTCAACTGCATTTTCATCCTGTGCGCACCCTCCTTTTTTTCTGAGATTAAAGTTTTTCCACCTTTGTTTTTTTTTACAAAATGTATAAATATTTTCATTGTTATCTGGACACTATACATAAGTTCATATATTTATATATATATTTATCTATATGTATATATAGATATATCTTTTCACAGTTGAGGAAAAATGTCCCTAATATACAAGAGAGTGACTGTTATAACTTAACGTCGGACACGTGGAGAGTCACTTTAAAAGTAATGAAAAGCTGAAGACAGATGATCACAGAGGACCAATAAGTGAGAGTAACAGGTTCACCGTTCTGGAATGTTCCATATGTACGTATACATGGGGAGAGGACACAGTTTTACACGTGACTAGAAATGACAGGTGAAGAATGGTTACATTTCATAATCAACCCTCCCCACCCACCCGAAAGATTCACACCCACTTAAGAGTTTGCTGATATCGTTTGCACTTCTTATGCTGATATTACAAAGCCAATAAAAGTTAAAGAGAGAGTCTCTGTCTTGATGTGGTCCAACAATTCTGGGTGTCCGACGCACCCCAAACCCATTTGACTAGCGATTGTCAGAACAAACCATATTTCGTCCACCCCTTCCCCTTCATAAGTCCCTGGAGGAGAAGGATGGGACGCTCCATCTATGGGTCAGTGACAGAAAGACGTCACTTTAGGAAAGAGTTTGAAGCTGGTGGGCACTTGAAGAAGAAGAAAAAGCTCACAAGAAGCCAGAAGCAGCACCTTCTGCAACTCCAAAAGAAACTCCCTTGCCCCCAAAACACAACACGGCGTCCGGACGAACAAAAGCAAACAGTTTTTTTGCTCCTTATGTTTATTTGTCCAGGTCTTCAAGTACGCATGTTTTTTTTTTTGTCCTTGAAATATGTCCCGATTTCCACTCGCACTCTCTCGGAGAGCGTCTCGACTTGGTCCATGTTTCCTTTTGCTCAAAGTGCGTTTTATTTTCTGATGGGGGTGTTTTCATTTCCCCGACAATCCTGCAGGAGTTTGTCGATGTCTCTGACCACCTGGTCTGCGTCCATGGTGCTCCGTCCCATCTCTCCTCCACCCTGCTCTAAGACGCAGTCCATCTCCACCGCTGTCTCCTGGCTGATCCGCGAACGGGCTTCAGCCAGGACTTTAGCCACGGGATCAGAAGGAGGCAGTGTGGAGTAGCCCTGCTCTTTGTTCTGCTTGTTTGGGGAAATGTACTGTCCATCTGGGGGTCCGTAGTGACTAGTGCTGGGTTTGCCTTCGGCTCCGTCGCCCATGCCTTTGGCCGAAGAGCACGGGGATCCTGTACTGCAGCCTTTGGTAGGGCTACATGAGGCAGATGGGACCTCCTGCAAGAGCGGGCTGAGGGCACGTTTAGTCTTTAGATAGGGTTTAACGTTGGCCACCAGGATGGTATGGTCCCGGCGCTCCTTTCCGAATGTGCAGAAAGTTTTTTTTCCATTGGGGTTGCAAACCGTTTCGTAAGTCTCAGTCTCCACAGCGACCGCCTCCATGCCAGCAGGGACGAAGAGGTTGGTGCGGTAGTCCGAACCCTCGGCTTGGGGAGTTCCTGCTCCTCCGGCGCCTGCGGGAAACTGAGGCATCCAACAACGGTCCGAGTGACCCAGCACTCGACACTCCTCCGTGCAGTTCAAACAATCCTCTTCTGGAAAGAGAAAGAGAAACTGATTAATTTAGCTGGAATTTCAGCAATAAAAATCTGACTAATTCTGAATAATCAATTTAGGGAAAGAGTCACAAATTAAAGGTGTTTCATCCCATTTGACACAAAATGAAAGATTATTTGTCTCAAATGAATAAATCTGTAATCAGTGCAAAACAGCTTGACATAACGTAACACTTGAGTCAGTGTTTTCTGCACCATTTTCAGCTGAGCTGAATCACCAGAGCCGCTTCAAACAAAATCCAAATTTATCCAAGTTGAGAATGCTAGCCTGCAGTCTAAATTGAAATTGGCGAGTATAAAAGACATGCGCACACAACAAAAGGAGTAAACTGATTTACATTCAAATAGATGGGCTGTTAGAGGATTCTGACGGTATGATAACTTTGGATAAAAATATCAGTTTGACAGTATGATGATTACTGCTATATATATATATATATATATATATATATATATATATATATATATATATATATATATATATATATATATATATATATGTATATGTATATATATATATATATGTATTGTGTTCATAGGGGGAAATGTTATTGTTTTTTTACCCAGACATAAAAAAAAAAAATATATATATATATATATATATATATATATATATATATATATATATATATATATATATATATATATATATATATATTTTTTTTTTTTTTTTTAATGTCTGGGTAAAAAAAACAAAAACATTTTCCCCTATGAACACAATATATTATATTTTGAGAAACTTTTAAAATACTTTAGTGCAGTAAACATGTCAGGCTATATAATTTAAATAATTCATTCACTTCTGCTGTCTTTATTAGTTTCATAAACACATATTTCTTTAGAATTTAAAACAGCATTTTTGGATATCTTTTCTGCTGGAGATACTGTTGAAGTAAATGTAAAATCTCACATATACCTTAACAGTATATAGCAGATAACGTTGGCAGTTAAAAACCTTGACTTTTCCAAACCGCGATATACCTTGAAATCTGTTATCATCCCACTACATTCAAATGACTTGTGTTTATACAAATGATGGTGCTTTTACTGAACCACTCATAAAGACTTAATCAAACTTTATTGTGGCTATTATTATTATTATTATTATTATTATTATTATTATTATTATTATTATTATTATAAATATAGACTTCTAATCAAAAATTTTGGTCAGTAATGTTTTCAATTCAGCAAGAACACATTAAGCTCAAAAGTGACAGTAAAAACTTAGTTTTATCTGATAAGCCTGAAAACTAGAACCATTTCCTCAAAATATTCATTATTTTTAAAATTGATAGTAATACTTTTAAATGTTTCTTGAGCTCCAAATAATAATAATGATAATAAAAAATTAGACTGATTTCTAAAAGATCACATGACACTAAATACTTATGATTTATAAATAATAAAGATTCAGTATTGCCATTAAAAAAATAACGTATAAAAACAAAACTACAACAAAGTAGGAAAGTGGGCTTTTTACATTCATTTTAAATGATAGGAAGAAAGGGCGGCATGGTGGCTCAGTGGTTAGCACTATCACCTCAAAGCAAGAAAGCCACAGGTTCAATTCCCGACTGGCATTTCTATGTAGAGTTTGCATGATCTCCCCGTGTTTGTTTGGGTTTCTTCCGGGTGCTCCGGTTTCCCCCACAGTCCAAAGACATGCGCTACAGGTGAATTGAACAAGCTAAATTGGACATAATGTATGTGTGTGAATGTGAGTGTGTATAAGTGTTTCCCAGTATTGAGCTGCAGCTGGAAGGGCATACGCTGGGTTTTCTCTGCTATGGCGACTACTGATAAATAAACCCAACAGGCACAGAATGTCAACAGGACGTCAGATTGACGTTGCACCCCAACGTCGTGGGGACATTGCTTTTTGATAGGAAATGAAAATCTGTTGATGTCAGAACTCAATGTCAGACAGACGTTGGACTTTGATCACTTTCCAACACAACCAAAAATCAACCAAATATCAACATCTAATGATGTTACAGCTTGACATTGTGTGGATGTTACCAATATGACGTCTATTAGGCATTGGATTTTGGTTGCCATACCTGACGAACACCAGATATCAACCATAAACCAACCAAATATCAACGTCATATAACATTGTTATTGGACGTTATAATACCATTGTCCTTATAGATGCTGGCAACGTAAATCTAACCTAATATTAACATCTTATGACAAAGCTGAAGGAAATTGAATGATAAAAGAAAGAACTTTTGTGAAACATCAGAAACTTACCCAACATCCTACATTATATAAACTCATGCTTCAGGCTCTCACAGAAGAGAATGGAAGCTATCTGGCTAAATAAGTGAGTTTTCTATGAACATGATCAAAAAGATGGCAGAGAATTACCCCGTTCTCTTCCATCATGCTCATGCATTCTATAATACATCCTCACCCTTCCTCTGAGCAGAACAACAACAGCTCAGTTTTGGCAAAAAGTGTGGCGCTGCAATCATAAATTTATGTCACTGGGCTTTGAAGCTATCCCAAAGCAGCCCTGCCATATCACAGAGCCAAGAGTCTAGTGTGTGTGCGTGTATGTGTGTGTGCGTCTTCCCTCCTTTCATCTCAGCTCAGAAGAAACCACATTTTGGATTATTGTGGGCTGTACTGATGGTGTGTCAAATGGGTGCAGGATTGTAGAGAGGATAAAAAAATAATGTATTTTAAAATGGGAAATGAAAGAAAGAGAGGAAAAAAAAAAGAACAAAAGGGAAAACATGAAAAATGAAAGTTTAAAAAAAAAACAAGGCGAACAGGAAAGCACAGCTGCTGTCCTGTGAATATAAAAGAGCTCAGGTAAAGCTGAGACCCGGGTCACAAACATGCACAGACCTCACACACCGGGACCCGTGCCATCGGTTCTATGTGCGTTCGACGAGAGAAGGGCAGTGATTTGAGCAGAACAAACAGAAGTCTTCCATCTATATTTAATTGTTTGATGATGTCTGTCTTTTGGGAGAGCAAAACAAGGAAACACAAACAACCTCATGAATTTATGAGAAGAAACATTTTCAATAATCTAGCAGTCATCACTCGCTCGTTTAAGACCCCAAAAAGTGTTTTGGAATAACAGATGAGATCAGGAAACAGCTCTAGCATCAACAGAGAGATGAGCTGCATTTAACTTATAGATTTCCTGAACGCTATTAATCTCTCCTTCCCCTCAAATGCTTCATGATCAAGTGAAATTATCCTTTTTGTACATTTGCCTCTTTTCCCTCTATTTAGCATTGCTATTTACATTATTTATTATATTATTTTTTTATTTTTCTTATTATTTATTTATTTATTTATTTATTTTCCATTTATTTATGTTCCTTTTATTTATTTGTTTATTTATTTTCCATTATTCTTTAATTTATTTATTTATTTATTCTTTAATTTATTTATTATTTATTTATTTATTTTCCATTTATTTATTTATTTTCAATTATTTATTTATTTTTCCATTATTTATTTATTATTACTTTTTTATTTATATAGTATTTATTCATTTGTTTATTTTCCATTATTTATTAATTTTTCTATTTTATTTATTCATTATTTTTCTATTTTATTTATTCATTTTTTACTATTCTTATTTATATTTATTTATTTATTTTCCATTTATTTGTTTACTTTTTATTTTTATTTTATTTTTATTTATTATTTAGTTATTTGTTCATATTTAGTTTTATTTATTTATATTTAGTTTTATTTATTTATTTATTTATCAGCAAAAATAAGATCGAAGTTTTTTCTTTATAAGGTCCACTTTTTCTATTACGCTAAAATCATGCACTGAAAAAAATCCTGGTTGTCCTACATTTTAAGTTGAACAAATCAACTTTATGAGTCCACTGAACTTATATTATGTTAAAGTGACTTAAAACAGCTTGTGTAACTTAGAACACGATTAGCTTAGTTTAATAAGTTACAGTAACCTAAAACATACACTTTTAGGACTAATTGATCATAAGATGTTTTACAATGATCTACTATATTTCGCATTGCTTCTTTTTTCCCTTTCACTGAAATAAACAATAGGACACGGTAATTCATAAAGCCAGTTAACGTTTGTGAGCATTATTTTTCAGACAGATGTACTTATTTTCCATGGATGACATTTACAACGCGCATCGAAACACAATCAGGATATTCAGACTACAGATCCTTCTGCTTATTCAGTAAAAGTGCATCAATTCTCTGCGCTAAAGTGTTCATAGTTAAATTGATATCGGTGTTTACTTTTGCAGTGTTGTAGCCAATCGGTTTTCTTTCTTCAAGGCCAGGCGTGTATAAATGATGACCACTTGACCTTATTATCATCATTAATCATATTTTAAATTGCTCTTTCAGATGTTTCTCTGCTAAAGGCCAAGCCATGTCATGAAAAATGATCCTCTGCAACTCGGCTCCAGAATCCCTATTGTTCCAGATTTCACTGTGTGTGTGTGTGTGTGTGTGTGTGTGTGTCTGGCCAACAAAAGCCTATCTCTGGGGTTTCCTTCGGTTTGTTTCTGGTCTGTGGGGTTTCTGTTAACCTTGAAAAAAGTTTTCCAACTCCCCTACCCATTCTCAATGGTAACGGTACACTGCACCTGCCTCTCCTGAGGTCAAAATATGTCATTTGAACACACACACACACTCACACACAGACATCTGTGGTGCATCTGTGGACAGAGAGAAAGGAAAGCCATACAAGAAAGTTGGATTTAAAACCAAACCTAGGGGTACACCAGTTGTTCTGGGGTGTGTTTAAAATATGTGTGCATATTTGGAGATTCAGCAGGCTACATTTTGACTAATCAGAAAGAAAGTCATACACGATTGGGCCTAAGATCAAACCTAGGGGTACATATATGGTTTTGTGCTATATATTAAATCTGCTTTGCATATTTGGAGGGTCAGCATGCTGCTTCGTCTTCGGGGACGCTTTTAACAAGAGTGTGAGAGGACAGGGACAAGTACCATATAAGAGGGGAAAGAGGGAGCTTGACATTTAGCATGTGGTGCTCTTGTGTTGTGTGAGAGGAAGACAAGGGCTGGTCCTGAGTGGCACAAACTAGCATGCGTGACAAGGTGAGGAAGAACATGCTGTCCACTTTAAATAATGAGATCCACACACACACACATACACACACAGTGTCCTCGTCAGATCAGTGCAGGTTTTGAATGTGAGCTGCTTTCACTATTTTTTGCAGCTGTTTATCTTCTCTAAACATAAAGCGTGGGTTTGCATGCTAAACAGTGTCTGTGCAGGAATATCTTTCTATTTCACACTTCCATTTCACCTTTAGACACAAGACTAGCAAAACAAACTGTCAGTGGTCTAAATAAAGGACTATATTAAGTCAGCAAGGGAGAATTAAATTGATCAAAAGCTAGATAATTATTATCAGTGTTGCCGACTATTTTCATTGGAAAGGCGCTAAGCTCTGTCTAAAACGTTGCTAAATGTCGCTAGATTATGTCATACGTCAATTTGCATATTACTGACGTCATTATGTCCAACTGTTTCTGTTTATTTAACAGCCTGTGGTTAATAAAGGGGTATTTATTTTTGCACTATGCTTTATGTATGCATGTCAATTGAGCTAAATTCAATACCGTCTAAATACAGTATATCAGTATAGATGTGTAGTGAATTTGCAGTAATCTCTCAGACACAATAAACTCAGATAAATTCATGAAACTCTAAATAAGATATCTGTGATTGTGAATAAGAAAAGAATAAACGGTCAAATGAAATTGTTGAATATAAAACAAAGAAGATGCAGATCGATTTGACTGTACCAGGGAAATACCTCACACTCGCGGTGTTAAATCATTTGCTGTCGGTTGCTCTGAAGTGGGAGAGGGGCAGACGCCATCACCCGAGGCTTGTGGAGAAGAGTATGAATGGTACAGTACAGACACACGAGGGTCTACAAAAACCTCAAATAACAGCCACAAAAGTCTTTAGATTCATCGCTAGTCGCTTTTTTGAAAATTTGTCGCTAGGGGGGTCTGAAAAGGTGGCAACACTGTTTATTATATACAAGTGTATTTTAATAAACTATGTGCACTTGAACACATTTCAGCTTTTCTTAAAAATATAATAATTTTCAACTATTTACAGACTGGATTAAATTAATTTTTTTTTTTAGAATTTTAAAATCCGTCAGGGTTGCTCGATTATGGGATTAAAAAACATAATCACAATTATTTTTGGTCATAATTGTAATCATGATTATTTAAAACAATATACAGTTGAAGTCAAAATTATTAGCCTTCCTGCTTTTTTTTTATAAATATTTCAAAAACAGATTTAGGAATTTTTTGCAGTATTTCCTATAATATTTTTTTTCTTCTAGAGAAAGTCTTATTTGTTTTATTTTGGCTAGAATAAAAGCAGGCTTAAAAAAAACTATTTTAAGATCAATATTATTAGCCCTTTTAAGCAATATCTATATTTTTTGAATATCTGCAGAAGTAACTACTGTTATGCAATGACTTGCCTAATTACCCCAACTTGCATAATTAACCCAATTAAGCCTTTAAATTGCACCTTAAGCTGAATACTAGTATCTTGAAAAATATGTAGTCAAAATTACATGCTGCCATGATGGCAAGGATAAAATAAATCAGTTATTAGAAATGAGTTTTTAAATCTATTATGTTTAGAAATGTGTTAAAAAATCTTCTCTCCATTAAACAGAAATTAAAGGAAAAAGGGCCGCTAATAATACAGGAGGGCTAATAATTCAACTGTATTTACAGGTTTTTTCCTCCCTGTAAATAAGGAAAGGGAAATAAATATAATAGAATAAAAATATAAAACAAGCTGTGCTTTAAGCATCTTCCCTGTAAGAAAAAAACTTTAATTATAGCTACAAGAGACGTTCAGTCAAGAGCAGTGAGTGATTTTGTCCTTTTGTTGTTTGATTAATGATAAAAACAGTCGGCAGCAGGAATATTGCGTGCTGTCACTTTAAGAACAGTACGGTTCTGATTTATGGTTTCACTTTCACATGTCCTTTGATCCTCAACTCGTTTGTTTATTAAATAAATGAGGGTTAATGTGAATAATCACTGAACACTGCGTTTTGACCCAAATTTGCATGTATTTGACTATTAAAGTGCTCTTATTAGGATGAATAGACGTGTGTTCTGCTCATCTCTGAGTCTGAGTGCATATACATAGCAGCATGCGATTTCTTTCGCGCTTTTCAAAACATGAATGATTTGAATGTTCGTCAACAAATGATAGCATGCCGTGCTACAAAAGTTACATATCAGCACATGCTTTTAGTAATTTTCATGTGAAACTGAGCTTTGCAGAGCAACTAATGTATGGAATATTATTTCATTATTATTTCATCTCAATTAACGTTTTTACATAATCATTAGGAGCTAAAATTGAAATCGAAACTGAATTTCAATTAATTGCGCAGCCCTTAAATCCATCAAAAAAGAGCTCTGTTGTTTTGAATGATGATAATATTTCACTGTTTTACTGTATTTTTCCCATGAGAAAAGCTGCCTAGTTGAACATAAAATGTTTCATTTCATCAAAATCATCTACAAACCATACCAACCCCAAACCTTTCAAACAGCACATCAAGTTGAAACAAACAACTGAAATATGTAGCCAAGCAAAGGAAGCAAGCAAACCAGACTTGCCTTCTCCAGCATGTTCACGACCAACTGCTTGTTGAATGGAGGCACAATAAAGCATAAATAATCCACGCTGACACATCTCCATGCAACCAGTGAGGAGGAACCAATCCTTCAATAGATTATTCATGCCTGGGTGAAACAGGTGACCTTGAGTCTTGGCAGGGTCGCCATGACTAACAATAAGACATGTGACACCGACTGAGGCCACTAATTCGACGCCAGATCTGAAGCAGGAGGCACGGTGTGAATTATTGCCACCCCCAACGCTCCTCGCACAGTCAGCACACAAGGTTACAAGCTGTTTTGGGGACACTTTTATATAACTGTATTGTATGACTGGCTTGTATTTCCTGACAGTTCACGCAAGGGT
Organism: Danio rerio; assembly: GCF_052040795.2. Lineage (NCBI taxonomy): Eukaryota > Metazoa > Chordata > Actinopteri > Cypriniformes > Danionidae > Danio > Danio rerio. The sequence continues at coordinate 35,412,965 of NC_141031.1, forward strand.
CTGTTTTCTGAATGACTGTATGATCAACTGTATGATCTCCTCAGGTCAGGAAGAAGTTCTTGAAGACCCTCCAAATGCAAAAAGTTCATACATAACTAACAATACCCCTACACTCTCAGAAATAAAGGTACACGAGCTGTCACTGGTGTGGTACCTTTTTAAAAGGTACACATTTGTACTTAAAGGGTCCATATTGGTACCTCAAAAGAATATATTAGTCCCTAAAATTTTTCAATAGGAACACTTTTGTACCTTCTAGGAACTAATATGTACCCTTGAAGTATTAATATGGACCTTTAAGGTACAAATTTGTACCTTTTGGAAAGGTACCACCCCAGTGACAACTTGCATACCTTTATTTCTGAGAGTGTATCAGTCATAGGCCCTATTCAGAAGCCTATCAATCTGCTCTATGCATTGATATGCCAATTTGATGACCTCCAAATACTGTATGCAAACATTCATTCATTTTCCTTAAGGTTAGTCTCTTATTTATTAGGGGCCACCAGTGGAATGAACCGCCAACTATTTCAGTATGTTTTATGTCATTCCAGCTGCAATCCAGCCCTGGGAAACACCCACTCACTCTGGCATTCAAACACACTCATCCACTACAGCCATTTTAGATCATATAATTCACCTATAGTGCATGTTTTTGGACTGTGGGGAAAACCAGAGCACCGATTCGATTTTAGGCCCGATTCAGAATCAAATATTCGTCCATAGCTTTCTTCTTTCTTTGTCCACAAATGTATCTCAGATGTTCCTTTTATGTGTGTGTGTGTGTTCAAAAGACATATTTTGACCTCACAAGAGGCAGGTGATGATCCGAAGCAGGAGGCACAGTGTGAATTATTGCCACCCCCAACACTCCTCACGCAAAGTCAGCTCACAAGGTTACAAGCTGTTATGGGGACACTTCATTATAACCGTATTGTGTGACATGCCTGTGTTTTTTCTGACAGTTCACGCACAAATCTTTATATCGAATGGCTCAATGGTCAGCTCATCGGCTGCTCTGCAAGAATGTCAAATCAACTGTCCAATTATTATCGCAAGCAGAATCTCCGTATCTGTGCACCATTTACGGGATCCATAGACTTGAGTCTGAAAATGCGAGACTTCTGCTAGCACACCGCTCATCAAGCTAATGATGTGTGTATGACAAATCTCATTTTACTTTGCGGAAGTCCCGAAGGCAATGCAGCATACCCGAAACAACGCCACATTTAAGTGACAGTCCTAACAGAAGGTCAGCTCATTACATATTCACTACTTCCCTGGGAAAAAAAGGAGCTGAGATGTCATATATTGTGACTATAGTCACGCCTGAAAGGATTGTAGATACGGCATGGCTTGCTTAACAATGCCTTAAGGTTTTGATCTATTCACAATATTAGCACAACCTCTCACTTTCCAATGATATTTTCATTATAATCCTGGAATTAATATCACGCTGTTAGCAATTAGATTGTAGAGGTGACTGTGTATATTGAAATCATTAAAATGCATTGGGATCATGGATATGAGAAATAAAGATTGCCAAAAATGCTTATATTTGACTAACAATCACGTTATAAAATGTCATCATAACTTCAGTTATGCAATATAGTTTAATTAATGTCATAAATTTATACATATTACATCAGTTTCTTACCTCTACACTGCAAAAAGCAATTGGTTGAATTTACTTAAAAAATAAACTTGAATAAACCCATTAGTTTTTAAAGTGATTATTTGACTCCACTTAAAAAGTGAGCAATCTATGGAGTCAATCTAGGGCCATATATACTTGCAAAATTAAAGAGTTGTGCAAACAAAAAACTAGGTATTAAGCAAAAAAACATTTTTATAAAATAATTAATGCAAATCTCCAAAAATTGCAAAGTAATTTTTTTTGAGAAGTAAAAATGAATTTTGTTAACAAAAATAAAGAACGGCAAAAGGAAAACTAAGTTTTGAGAAATAAAAAAATAAATTTGCAAACAAAAAACATAAAAAGCAATAAAAAAGCTATATATATATATATATATATATATATATATATATATATATATATATATATATATATATATGTATATATATATATGTATATATATATATATATGTATATATATATATATATATATATATATATATATATATATATATATATATATATATATATAGAGAGAGAGAGAGAGAGAGAGAGAGAGAGAGAGAGAGAGAGAGAGCATATAGAGCATTGCCTTTACAAAAAAAGTCCAGTCAAAAGCAATAATACTTTTCTTTTTATTTGCTTTTTTGAGTTTCAGTTTTTGACCCTGATTTGACAAGAGTCAAGAGTCAAGGGAACTTGGGCATTTAAGACAGGCCCGAACCTGCATTTTTGGAGATTTGCATTTATTTATTTATTTTTTATTATAATTAATTTTTGGTTTGTAAAACTTTCTTTTCTTTTGCAAGTATATATGGCCTTAGATGAATTTACAGTGATCTTGTTGCTTAAAATGGTCTAAAAAAAGGAAATATGTTTAAAAAAACTCAACTCAAAAAAAGTCAGCTTTTGCCTTTAAGGCAGTGGATTTACTGACTTTAGGAAGAGTATCTAATTACTTTAGAAAATGTATATTTTATTATATTTATTTTTGCCATTTTTCTTTAATATGGTGTCATAATCACCAGTAATCTAGAATTTGCAGATTTGCTGAAGAACTACAAATCTGTCGCTTGAACTTCAGATCCCATCATGCACTTCACTTACAGTAACCAAGACTCGGCATCAATGTGTCTGTCTGCTGTGTTTATATTCGAGTTTATATATGAGTTCACCTGCTCACTCCTGTCCTTGAAGGAGGCTCCAGGCTTGACTGAATCTGGAATCTGGGCCAGGTGTGTGAGTGATGTGCATGATGGGAGTTGTAGTTCAGTAAGTAACTAAGTAAGTAAGTAAACTTTATTGTCCTTAACAGGAAATTTGTTATGGTCATCACCATATTGCTGCAGACATATATAAAAACAAACAACAAAAACAATACAAAATACCGTAAGTACAATAATTATAATGATAATTAAGATAAACTACCAGAGGGAAGCAGTTCATAATTTAGATACAAAAAAAAAATGAGTTGGATCATTTAGAATTCTTTCCACCTCTTTAAGTCTTTAAGAGGTGCATCAGATTTACACTGTACAGATAGGTTGTCAAACCACGCTGTGATGTCATACCTGCCAATGCTTTTAAGATAAGCTTTATAAAACAACATCATAAGCTTCTTGTTAACTCCAAAGAGAAGTAACCTCTGTAAAAAATACAATCTCTGGTGTAAACAAGAAAAAAACTCATTCTATGTGTGTTTTCCACGTGAAAGAACTGTCAATTTAAATGTCAATGTAAATTGACAGGTGTGTAGTTTTCCAGGGATCCGCCCTGGCTAGATGGCTGGTGATCATGGCATAAAGGATGTCATTGAAATTATTTTTCAATCCTTTTTTTTTTTTTTTTTTTTTAAACAAATAGACTTAATTGCTCACTGCTATCCTCTCAGACTCATGAATTTACCACTGACTATTCGTCTAAAATCTTGCCATTAAACATTGTGACTGACCACATTAGTTTGAGCTAGGATGGCCCAGTTCAGAACACTGAATGCTGTCTTGCCAGTCTAATGAGCACAGACATAATGAACATGCTCCTCGTCCTCACCCTCAATTCATTCTGACCCAGAGAAACTTCCCTTTGAGCCTGAAAGGAGACAGCAGGGAGAATTCAGGCCACTTAAGAGTTTGAAGCCATTTAACAAACACCTCATGCTCACAGTTAAAGAGAAAGCTTTCAAATGCCAGCCGTTATGTCTTTTCTCACTCCAGAAGAATTTGGGTGTCTGGTTGCCCTATTTGATTCTCCAGCTGGGAAGGAGAATGAAGGAGACGGAAAGAGAAACAGATAGTATATTCTGACTCGGTGCATTAAGACCTCCTGCCAAATCTTTTATTAGCAAGTCGTTTTTCAGTGCCTGCTTTTTCAGTGCTTCCTGCTTTGCTTGGTTCACAATGGTCAGTGCCAACATCGCAATCTCTCAATCTGCTGTACGCCACCAGCAGGCGCAAAACCAACATTGGCTGAAAGTCCAAGATAACATTAATACATCTGCCTTCATGTCATAATTAAGAAACAACATCAGGCCAACAGGCAAAAGGAAGCAGTCAATTAAAATCATAGGGGATAAGGGCTAAAATAAAATAAAATAGAATAAAATAGAATAGAATAAAATAAAATAAAATAAAATATTTAATCATTAAAGCTACCAGTGTGGTTAATACAGATAATTGAATGATCAATAATAATGCATCATGGCCAAATTAAATTTTTGGTTTTAAATATTTAAGTATCTATTATTCATTATTTGTATGACAATGCACACAAAGCATAAAATAAAATAAACAAATAAAAGATCATACAACTATAACAAGAAACATTATTAAACATGTTTACATTGTTATATTATGGACAACAAAAATGCATAAAAAATATTAATAATAATAGCAATAATAATTGACAATATTAATAATTATAAATCAAAATAAATAATAATAATAATAATAATAATAATAATAAACAAACAAACAAACAAACAAACAAACAAACAAACAAACAAATAAATAAATAAATAAATTAACAAATAAATAAATAAAACTAAATTAGATTTAATAAAGTTAAAATAATAACAACAACAACAACAACAACAATAATAATAATAATAATACAATAAATAAATGTCATATTTATATTCAAATATACCACAGTAATATTAAAGGCTTTTATAACTGATCATCATTGAAGATGTTTCACAATCAAATTTAAGTATAAGGTGTATACCACTTTCAATATTAATGAAACTATAAAACTATAATAAACTCTCCCCTTTTTATGACAATATGAATGAAAATAAAATGCATAAATAAATTATCAAATGAATTAAAATGAATAGTAAAAAGCCAATACTCTTTAGAGCGTCACATCAAACATAAAATAAGATGCTGACATGTAGTGGTGCATGTGATGAGTGAAGTGTACTATTTGGACAGGTGTGATGTTGGGGGTGATGTTGAGTGAGGGCACATGACAGACCACAGTCTCAGTGGAGTGAGGATCAACACAGGCTCAGTGTGGACAGTGTGATTGGTCTGCTCAGCGTGAGCAGGGCAGCATCAGAGCCTCACACCTGTGCCCCGGCAGACTGAGGCGCAGTTGTGTGTGTGTGTGTGTTCTAAGTGTGTGTGTGTGTGTGCGTGTGTGTTGTCAGCCTCATACCTTAAAGGGCAGCCGAAACAGGCCTCGAGGCCTCATGACAGACTGATGCCGCACCTGTGAGCATGTTTATTTCACCATAAATCTCTCACTTCTGCTCAGGTTTAATATTCGACAATAATATATGCCAATGAAAGCTTGCTTACTAGCATTGATAATTCCCTGAAGAACTTATTAACGTTTATGGAATCTTTCCATTTAACAAAAAAGTTCTTTATAGTTAGAAAACACATTAGAACACATTTTGGATTAAAGGGTTCAGGACACCTTGGAGTTCTTTTTTTTTTTTTGAGATTTTAACAGATTTGTGTGTGTTTAGCATCAGTTAAGATGACGTTAGTACCTGTTGGCTTTAATAGTGGATAATTTTGAGCTTTTCTCAGCTATTTCCATCTTCCGGGTTTAAAATAATTTTTGGGGTGGGATCAAAATCGGTGATGTAGCTCGAATATGCTAGTGAAGTACAGACACTTCGGTCAAAAGAGGGGGGTTTCATGGTCCTTTAAGGTTGTTCACATTATGCAGTCTGGTGTGAAAGGTTTCACAGTCCTAAAAAATAAGGCCTCTAAAAGTCTAACTATTTTGCAAACAGTTTTTAAAAGAACCATTTTGGATACGTTTATATCACGATGATCTAGCCAAAACTAAAACATTTCTTTTTCTTTTTTGCATTTTAAAAAAATGTTTCAAAAATTATCCATATTTACACATACTATATCTGTGAAAAGGGGCAAAAATGCTGTACTGCATATGTCAGGCCAGTATTTTGCGCTGTCACCTTGTTAGTAAACAGTATTAATAGTGACCCAGAAGTGACAACGTGCCACCGGTGGCTTGGTGCTCTTCTGTGTCTATTTGTCAAGATGTGTCTCCATTTCTGCTTGTAATGTGAAGTAAATCCTCAGTTTGCTCAACACGTATTAAGCATGCAAATAACATCACTGTTTTCAAAGGCTTTTGTTTTCAGGTGTTTACGTGGACTCTTAAATACGTGGAGTATTGTCTTAATCATATTAAAATCATATTAAAGTATTGGTGTCTATGTAAACGTCCTCAGTGTTCAACTCACCCACACTTGTGAGGGCTCTGTAAACTTAGTTTTGCGAAGCAGCATTTTCTATATGCACATCCATCAAAAGCAAGTGTGCTATGGCTCATGCTTATTGACAATGGAAGATGATTTACGGTTAGTCACGTCAGAAATCCAACCACTGATTTGCATGTTGTCCTCACAGAAACAGGCTCAGCCATCACACTGAATCAGGAAAGCTGTATACATATATGTTTCAATGTAATTAATGCTACGCTTTTATTGAAATTGGACAAACTTGGGGGGCATGTGTCCTAAAAGATTGAAAACCCTGCCTAAGGGGGTCCACAGTGATGCCAAAGAAGATATATTGTTGGCTCCCTGTAGAAATTTTCAGTTCACTGTTGTGCCAAAAAATAACCAATGTTGGTTTCTAAAATAAACCTTTGGGTGGACAGTTCTTAGCAGATTCAGACTAAAGAAACAAGTTTTAAGAGTATAGAGCATTATTGCGAAAACCTTCTTTTGGAGTCTTTTTTTGTGCACCTATGCTGTTTTTCTGAAGTTCAGACCAGTTGGGAGGGCTGGTATTGCAGCAAATACCAATGGACTCCAGGGAGGCTCATCGACAAGCCTCCTGAGAAACGCCAAGGGAACGCAGAGACGCTTTAACTAAGCCAAGGACAAATGTCTTTCGATCAAACGCTGCTTTTCATTATGCATTCTCAGCTGAGCAGCAGGCAGCTAATGCCTGGTTAAGTTGCTGTAAGCCGAGGCCTCAGGGTAACTCGCCGAAGGAGACGAGTCCAAACAAACACACAAAGCCCAATCAATGGCCATTCACACGAGGACCTCCTTGAAGACGGAACTTGGCGAAATGAGACAAAAGTGCATGAAGAGAAGAGAAGGAGAGAGCTCGGTGAGAGATGTTTTTCTCCTGGCGCAGCAGGAGCTCTACGCGGGGCTTACGGGCCTTAGCGCTCACCTGCGGGGGAAAGATCTGTTGGCCTTTCAAAGAGAATGTGCTAACCTTCACAACACACACTTAAAAGAGACTTTGGGGGTGGAGGGCCGGGGCTGCTTTTATAGATTGTTGGATGTCGGGGTTTTCAACAAAAGCGAACTCGGTTGTGTAAGTGTTCCAGTGTGGATTTATATGGGGTGGAATTAGCTCTATTACATGCTGTATAGTTTAGTGTGCTTTTGCGATTCACCCTGAGTGTGTTTACGTGTTTTTCTGGCTGACGACTAGTTTCTAAAAGCTTCCCAAATGATTCACCTGCATCGTCAGGCTCTTCAGCAGTGAAAAAAAAGGCATCTCACATCTCAGCATCTTTGATCTGTCACTTTAGTTGACAATACACATACTTCAGTTTGAGCTCACACTATATACAGTAATAATACTAATTAGGATGCACTGAATTTTCAACATGAGCCAAAAAAAAAAAAAAGCCTCACTGTTTTTCACTCCCCTTCCGGCATGCCACAGTCAGAGTTCAAAATAGCTCTGTGTAAATGTTCTAGCTCTGTGGATATTTCGCTCAAGTAAACAAAGCTTACAAAATCTGTAAAAAATGCTGGGTTACACATAATCAATTTGTGTTGGGACTACTAAAAAACTCAAGAATTGTGTTGTTTCAGCTTAATTTAAATAAGTATGTTGTACAAACAGGAAATGTCAAAGTCTGAAAAACAAACTCTGAGTGTAAACAATGCTGGATTCCGCACAATTCCTTCATGTTGTCCCAACACAAATCGATTAAGTTAGAGTTTACTCTCACTAGGGTCTCCAAACCATGCCCAGGCAAGTTTGGCCTCCATTTCCTTGTTTGTTTGACAAGTGTGAGTGCTCTGAATCATGCCTGGGCGCGGTTTAGTTGGCCGGCCCTGGCCCGGTTGGAAGAGATATGCCAGAGTTTGGTTGGGCTTTGGCACCGTACGCTTGTAGTGTGAGTGCAAAGCATGTCTGAGACGCGATGTCACTTTTAAAGGACTGTTTTATTTGGATTTATTAATCATTATTGCTTTTCACTGAAAGCAAACTGTCATAGTTTAATAAAGATGCAAACCCCTTACTGCACCTTCAGCAAACTTTCTAATACAGGGGTGGGCAATCTCGGTCCTGGAGGGCCGGTGTCCTGCACAGTTTAGCTCCAACGATATTTAAACAGACCTCCGTATAGAGTTCAAGGGATCTTGAAGACACTGATTTGTTCCAACACTAGTCAAACACACCTGAACAAACTAGTTCAGGTGTGTTTGACTAGTGTTGGAACAAAACTCTGCAGGGACACCAACCCTCGAGGATCAAGTTTGCCCATCCCTGTTCTAATATGTGCAGCACAAGGACTTTTGTGATCATTTTTGAGCGGCAAAATATTTGACTGTATATCACTGCATCCAAAATAATTAAAACTACTACAAACCAATATAACTAAAGCAATCTTTACTGTGCTGAGCGAGAGCACTTCTCTTCCTGTTAAACTGAACAGTCACATCATTGATGACGTAAGCATGCAAAGGTAAAACGCAGTGTGAGAGAAGGCCATCGAGGGAAAGAGGAGGGGGCACAATCGTGTTTTGGCACTGTTTAAGGCAGGGGTTCCCAAACTTTTCAGCCCGCGACCCCCAAAATGACAATACCAGTGACTCGTGACCCCCATTATTCTCTGAGGTGGTGGTTATAAATACAGAAACCTTGTATGCAATGATGCATATAATATAATGTAATTACCCGAGAAGTCGCAATCCAATAGAACTAGTAACTATAAGCTACTATAGTAACTATATAGTTTATAGTAACTATAAACGACTATTTTTTTCTCTTCAGTAGGTTATTGATATAATACAGTAAGTCTTAAGGTTTAATAAAAATTAATTGATTTTTGAAAATCACCAGGCGACCCCCCTTCATTGTCCCGCAACCCCTCGGGGGGTCCCGACCCCCACTTTGAGAATCACTGGTTTAAGGCAACCCTGCTTAGTGTGAGAATGTTTTATTTTATTAGCTCAAGCTTTTTGAAAACAAAAAATCTGTATACCATAGGATATTGAGCTACATTTTATAAAGTGTTACAAAATGACTTTATAATATTTATTAAACTTATAAATATTTACAAAGCATTTTACGTTTAGATTTTTCAACAAAGCGCATACAGCATTTTCATTAATAATAATAATAATAATAATAATAATAATAATAATAATAATAATAATAATAAATTATATATTAATATTGTGTAATATGTTTATAATCAAAACTCTATAACCAACCGATATTGAATTAATAATTATAATTAGTCTCATCTAAAAATGCTTAATGGTATTTAACTAGTATTAGTATTGCCACGGCCATATCACCCTGCAGCCCAAGACCAGTTACTTGCTGAAGCTAAACAGGGCTGAGCCTGGTCAGTACCTGGAGGGGAAACCACATGGGGAAACCTGGTCACATTTGGAAGTGTTGTTAGCGTTCAACCTGCAGTCTATGTGAGACCTAATGCCCCAGTAAAGTGAAGGGGACACTTTACTGTCAGTAAGTGTCGTCTTTCGAATGAAACGTTAAACGGAGGTCCTGAATCTCTGTGGTCATTAAAAATCCCATGGCACTTCCCGTAAGGAGTAGAGGTGTCCTGGCCAAATTTCCTCCATTGGCCCCTACCGATCATGGCCTCCCAAACAATGTGTGGTGAGCACACTGGCGCCGTTGTCGTGTGGCTGCCATCCAAGTATATTCTTCACAATGATGGTGGTATGGAGTGACCCCCTCTCAAGATTGTGAAGTGCTTTGAGTGTATGGCCCTACATGATAAATGTGCTACATAAATAAATATTACATTTCCTATTTTATGAGTTCCCACCTAGATTTGTTTAGCGTTAATAGCAGGTTTGTCATGCTGTCCCGATAGAGAAAACTCTGATCTCAGACATACTTGAGCCCAAAACTCCTGCCCGGTCAAAAAGCCTAAAAGGAGATCCAAGATCAGGTAGGTCTTGAGAGCTCCCCTTAGAAAAGGGAGGAAAAGGAGGAGATGGGGTGGAAGGGGGTATTCTTCCAAACCGAAGATAGAGCGGTAGGGAAAATTGATCCATTAATTGTAAGCTTGGATCACTCTAATTGCATTATTACTGATTACAAATGAGCAACCAGTCATGCTCAATCATATTACATGCTCCTCTTGAAATAAGTTTATGAAACTTCACCTAATGTATTACATTATTTAAAAAATGTCTTTACATTGTACACCTTTTATTTTCTACACTTGCACACACAGATAGCTATCGAGAACGTAGAAAAGGCAGCATGCACTGCTCGATGTCTCGTCTCTCTCATTACAGCAGCTGAGCTAGTCATTAACTGATTAAATCACCCCCTCTTTGTTATCAGATAGAAAGAAAACACATCCTGTCCTTTTACTCATTTATCTGCATTGACATGCCCTATGCAGCAGCTCTTCAGGTGAAGTCTGAGCTGCGCTTATCAATATGTCGAGTTCATCCATTAAACATCCAGCCTGCCTCTGAAAAAAAACGTCTAAATGAAGCCTTGTGTACTCAATATTTGTGTATGGGACTAATGAGACTCAGCAGCTGAAAGAAAACTGCGCGAGCACAAAAGAACCGTGGCACCACAGAGGCGACAAAAGCAGAGAAAATGATTTCTGATGACATGTACCTGAAAAAGACCCCAGGAATAAAACAAAACTGAAAGACGGCAGAACGGGAAGAGATTTCAATCCATTGAATCTGCTCTCTGTGGTGTATCTTTCATGTGTGCTGTAAATATTCAAGCGCCGCGGTGTCTGGTGTGAGGAACAGGTGCAGCTCTTCACCTGTGTGCAATTCACCAAAAATCAGCCCATTATGAGGTCGAGGGAGAGAAGAGAAAACAGCAGAAAAAAAGCCCAATTCAAGTTTTCTGTGTCATTTACGCCTTTGTATTTAAGAACGGAGGAAATGACACTTTTTTTTTTGGTATATCTCTTTGTGAGTGTGCCAGTTTGAGTTCAAGCTCTACTTTTGGTCTTTTTGGCACAGTCGCCTGCCATTGTAAGCCAATTTTTATTTTTTTTTAAACAGGAAATAATATAAAAGTAATAATAAATAAAATAAAAAAAAATAAAAAAAAAATCTTTTTTTTATTTAAAAACTTTGATGAACAATAAAATAAAAGAATTACAATAAAAATTTTAATAAATATATATGTTTACTTTACTCTTTTTAATAGGAAATAATAATAAAAACTGAAAACATTAACACATATAAATGTATATTTTTCATAAAAAAATTTATGAACAATAAATTAAAAGAATTACAAGATAAATTGTAAAATAAATATATATTTTTCTTACTTTATTCTTTAGTCTTTATTCTTTAAAACAAACAAACAGTCACGTTAGAAATGTTGAATTGGCAAATATGTGAAAAAAACACATTTCTAATATTTATATTTTATTTTATTTCAGGTTTTTGATTATTAGTGGTTAAAACAAACCTGAAATGAAAAAATAATAATTCCGTATTATTTTATTATTTTGTATGTATTTTTTTTAAACAACAAATACTTCTTGAAAGATTTTGACAACTTTTGTCTGCATAATGAACTAGATAATGGATGCCTTGTGCTAATGCACATGTACAAAATGTTCTGCGTTGAACTTCATAAAGAGGGAAAATGTGTCATCTTAGGAGTGGAAAGGTAAACGACTTCAGGTACAACATTAAAAAATTGCAAACATATACTAGTTTTCCAAATTGTTACGTTTTACATGCAAATGAGGCATTATAGCATGAAAAAAGTGCTGATTTATACAGAATAAAACGATTAAATAAGGTTGAATATTTAAAATTTCACTATTTTCATCATGTTTGAGGGGGTTCAACAAGAGTAAACTGTTTAAAAGTTATAACAATTCAAACATGTTTTGATTTCATTCATTCATTCATTTTCTTGTCGGCTTAGTCCATTTATTAATCGGGGGTCGCCACAGCAGAATGAACCGCAGTCTTAATTTCATTAGTTAAAAATATATACTGCTCTTGGCTTCCATTTCATTCATTAATTCAATAATTTTTCTTCGGCCTTTTTTTATCAGAGGTTGCCACATCGGAATGAACCGTCAACTTATCCAGCATATGTTTTACACAACGGATTCCCTTCCAGCTGCAACCTAGTACTGGAGAACACCCATACACTCTCACATGCACACACAGACACTACGGCTAATTTAGTTAATTCAATTCAGCTATCAACCTTCTTGCTGTGAGGCGGCAGTGCTAACCACTACGCCACTATGCCGCCAATCTGATTTAATTTGTTTAAAATAATATTGCTCTTGGCTTCCATTTGACTACATTACATTGAAATAACATCATTCTCCAAATGTCTAGAAATGTCTCATAATTGTATTAAGTTACACCTATGATTATTATTTTTTTATTTCGCACACAAACTGTAAAGGAATTCCCACTTGCTTCCATAATTACCGCAGCTAATTATGCAAATAAACACACAAAATACACTTTCATTAACTGTATTAATCTGTTTAAATTCCCAAAATGCCATTCGTAGACTATTGTTCTTTTCTTTCCCTCTTTCTCCTTTTTCCATCTGTTTACATCCATGTTGTTTTTTTTCAATAACAAACTAATGTTTACCCTGGAAATCAATGACTCATAGTTATTAAAAAATACAATAAGGATAAATAAAGAAATAAACACACACATGCACACACCAGTTTTTAGTGACAAAAAATATTGGGATGAAATAGAAGACCGTTTTATTACTTGGCAATTTCTAAACCATTATAAAACACTTCATTAAGTTTCAATTTAGGATTAACCTTCGGTATTTTGTGTTATAAGGCTTTGGTTGTATATTTAAATTTACTTTAGATTGTATCAATTTACTACTGCTAAAACAAACATGAGAACTGTTGTTTTGGCAACTAAGTAAAATAAAACACATTACTAATATTTATATTTTATTTGAGATTTTTAAATATTAATGGTTCAAAATATATAGAAAACTAAACACACGAGGAGTTCAGATGCAAAAACCTCTAAATGCCTTCTAAAATGTCCACCTAAAATGAGTATTTTTCTCAGCCTCCTGTATTTATGTTATTAAGATTTATTTATGAGATTTTTTATGACAGTTATCAAACAAAAGTAACAGAGAAAATAACAGTACAAATAGAAAATAAAAATAAAAATATATATAACAGTACAAAATTGATCAAAAGAATAAAAATAAACCACACTTTAATCCTCACATGTGCAACAAACAGTATATAATGTGCATAAACAATGTATGATAAGCATTGATTTTACAAAAAAGAAAAAAAAAAAAAAAAAAACTGGTCAGTAGCAAACGTTGAGGTTGACAGCATGGTGTATTAGGTAGATAAATAATGATAATGAAAAAAGAAAATAAAAAAAATTAAAAGAGACGGAAAAGGGAAAATATATGAAACTGAATAGGCTGTGGGGGTGACATGTTCTTCAAACTTGTGATTTATTTCACAAGTTATTTCACTTTGAAGGCAATTAGAATAATTTATTCGTAACTATAAAAGTAAAATTACACACAGGAGTCGATTTAACTTATTTATTTATTTATTTATTTTTTTTGTGGATTGAACATAAAACAATTGAGTTGTCCCCCCCCCAAAAAAATCAATAATAGTGTTGCTTGAGCCTATTTAATGTATATAAGTAGTTTAGACAAACTGCAAACATCTTTCTTTTTTGAGTGTATATACAATTTATTATTGTTTATGAATTCAGATTTTAATTCAGCTTTTACTTACATATTTATTTGACTTAAAGCAATGTTTATTAGCTTTAGTTAACAATATAATCACTAGACTAGCAACATTAACTCAAAAAGAAAAGGAAAAAAGAGAAAAGAAGAAGCTAACTGGCTAATGCTAACCAAAAACCAGAAAATAGCATGTAAACAACCTAACAAACACTAAAACCCTCGCCTGTGTGGCTCTAAATCAAGGTGATCAGACCAAAATGGTGAGTGGCAAAGAGCAAGTCTCTATCTAAATCATTTCTTGTTTTTAGTCCAAATATCTAAACAAAATCAGAAATCAAGAAGCATTTTCTAGTTAAACAAAAAATATTGAATTGTTTTCACAAGTAATATGTGCAAATTAAGCATTTTCCCCATGAAACATGCTAAAATAATCTGCCAATGGGGTAAGCATAATAATATTGTTTTTTTTTTTCTTTGAAATTAGATTATTTTGCTAACGTTGTGTGCAAATTATTTTTCTTGTTTTAATAAAAAACTCCCCTAATTTTGACTTAATTTTAAACAAGGCAAAACTGTTTTGCTTATCTAGAAAATGCGTCTTTATTTAATCATTTTTAGATATTTGGACTAGAAACAAGACAACACCTTTAGAGTCCAAAAAATACCAACAGATAAAATGAGCTAAATGGCTAATGCTAACCAGAAACCATAAAATAGCATGTAAACACCCTAACAAACACTAAATCCCTGGCCTGTGTGGCTCTAAATCAAGGTGATCGGACCAAAATGGTGAGTGGCAAAGAGCAAGTCTCTATCTAAATGACTTGCTGTAATGTAAATGTCACTCTCCGTCTGCGCTCCTTCCTTCCCCTGCTGTTTCCCCACAATTGGATTTAATACTTTTTCCACGTGTCATCAGTTTGTCACCACGCCGGTTCCCCGGAGTCCCGTGCGGAGGAAGAGGATTATACATCTGTCAATTATCTCCTCTTCTCCGAGACTAAACTAAACACACTCGCTCGATGATGTCCAATCACTCATTACTAGACACAGCGGGTGTTATCTGTACTCGTGTGTACAACTGCACAGTAATGGAGAAGACTGCACACTATTAAGTGCTGGAAGGATGCAGGAGGAAGAAAAGGGAGAAATAAACTGGAAGAGATAAGGTGTGACCTTTTAATGAAGAAGAGCGGGTGACAGACGGGAAAGATGGAAGGGAGAGATACAGAAAGGGAATAAGCCAAAAGAAAAAAAAATACAAAAGTGGAATGACAGGGACAAAGCGTCTTTGAAGGGATAGCTCAGGTAAAGAATGAACATTTGAGGTTTATTTAGTTTAATTTACTCATCCTCAGGTCCTGATCCAAACTGTTTTTATTTTTTCTGTTTATTAATTAAGATTTTAGCTGAAACTGTGGTTTTTGGTGATCCATTACTATACAGATTAAGTCATTAACACAATGATAGAGGTAAATATCCGAAAATTTACCGTAACGACTTTACCGGTGAACTCAAAAAACGGAAAAGGCCGTTCACATATCCATTCCAAAATACTGATAAATTCTGACACCATTAACCAGAAATTACCTCTAAACGGCTGTGCTTGTATTTAGAAAGGGTCGGGCTTCTGTTGATGTTTTTACATTTATTTAAAGCTTTAGCATTCATGCAGCAGCTTTGTCCTATAGAGACGTCCAAATGCAGATGCGTGAACCACAGCTAAATGTTTACACATTTGATGGCACTACAAATTTTGTGGATGGATGAGTATTGTGAACCACTTTGATGAAAACATTTGTAGAAACACATTCACATGTCGAGATGTACATAATATGTGTGTGTGGTGGCGCTCACCGGCTGCATCACGTGCGCACGCGTCAAGCAACTGAAGCAGCTTAAAGGTAAACAAACAGCCCTTTACCATAAGGTTTTTGTCAATAATTATTTACACAGTTGGCATTAAAAAGGAAAATAGAAATGTATATGACTAACATCTAGCAGCTAAATGTGTCTGGAAAAAATATTCAAAGACTTTTTTTTTTCATAAACAGCACGGATGTCAATGCGTCTGAATGTTCTGATTGGCTGGAGTAGATGCCCCACGTCAGCTTGTTCTAATTGTGAATGTGTTTTCTCCATCTGCTTGTTCCTTCTGCGTTCACACAGAGCACGATTCTGGCAAATTACTGGTAATGTTACAGCTTCACTTTCCAGAAAATTGTTGGAACAAATTTACCGATATTTTCAAAAAGGGTCTGTTCACACATGATCTCCTTCCAAAAATATGCTGATACTTTTCTGAAAAGGTCTGTATGTGTGAAAGGGGCTGTAAAATAAATAAAAAAAAATGGCTTTCTTACTTCAAGTTTTTGTCTTGTTTTTAGTCCAAATACCAAAAATCAAGAAGCATTTTCCATATACAGTAAGCAAAAAATATTGATTTGGTTTCAGAAGTAATATGCGAAAATTAAGTAATTTTGCACATAAATCAAGCTAAATATTCTGCCAATGGGATAACCACAGTAATATTGTTTTCGCTTTGAAATCAGATTATTTTGCTAACCCTGTGTGCAAATTATCTTTATTGTTTTAAGAAAAAACTCCTCTAATTTTGACTTATTATTTCTGAAAACAAGGCAAACATGCTTGCTTCTCTGGAAAATGCATCTTTATTTAATAATTTTCAGACGTTTGGACTAGAAACAAGAAAACATCAATCCAAAAAATACATACAGGTAAACCAAAATTAATATCTTTGTCTTTTAAAGATACATTAAAGTCTTAGGAAGATAAATGATCAGTCTATTTTAGAAAATGAACATTTTTACCCCTTTTCCACAGCTTCCGCAAACATTTAAGTCTAACAGTGAACACATTTCGAAAAATACTTATAAGTTCTCACACTTATTTTTACAGTTTACATCACACTTAGTTAGAAAGAATAAGTATATGATGAATTATTACTTAATTGTGCAGTCTGATGAATTTGAGTGTTCTCTGATGTCTTACTATACTGTCTTAGCTAATGCAGAAAAAAAAAACAGAAATATCAATGCAATCTGACAGCAATTCTTAGTGATTTAGCTGCTAATTTGTATAAAACATTCATATATTTTAGTCTGATTTGCTCATCCACCAACAACAATTTGGTTTAGGGCTGGGGTTTGGATGCATGCCTCCTTTAAATAGTTTATAGTTTCATACAAATGAAATCAAATGAATTCATATAAATTGGCTACCTTTACATTAGACAATATGTAAAATATACTTCGTTGTGAAATCAGGCAGGAAATAGGCTGGAGTATATTAGACTTATGACCGTGTAGATGCAGAAGTACAATATCAACGAAGAGTAAACTTATGAATGGAGAAAGATTTGTGTTTCATTCATGATTTGTTGTATAATTTTCAGGTATTTCCATAATCACGTTGTGTACTTATTTTGGCATTTGCTAGCATACAGTAGGTAGCCTTTACAAAAATAATAAAGGTTATACTCTTTGGATTTGATTACCATTTGTACGATAAGACAACAGTTTTACAACAAATACCATGGTGAAACTGTGAAAACATTTGCTACTACAGTTTAACTCTGTTATGGTTTTGTTTGCACTATAGATATTTTTTTTTAAAAGATTACCATCATATATCTGATCAGAATCACTAATTATTTCAGACTCTTAGTGTTTTCTGAAAATGCTCAGAGCTCAGTTTGATTTGAGATGTTGATGATCGCTGGCAGCGTGATATGAAAACATGGGAAATGAGCAACATCGCTAACCCTCTTCTGACTTCTGACATACTCCACTGTTGTTTTTGGCCACTTCTCAAGGGCCAGTTGGCCTGCTTTTGGACCAGGGTATTCAGTGGGCCAAAAAACCCTGACCACTGGCACAGAGGAAGTCCAGACTAAGCCTGATCAAGCCCAGTGGAATTGAAACTAGCCAAAACACTTTTGGCCTGACAGTGGAAATGCAGCAAATAGCATGTATCAAACATTGGGAATCTATGAAAGGTTTATTGCACAGACTTCACTTTATAAGTCCTCGATGTATTACCAGGATACATGGTATTCATTTTGGGATCCACTTTATTGTAAGATAACATTCTCACTATTAACAGACCATTAGCTTTTAGTTGGGTTTAGATTAGGGTTGTAGAATAAGATCATACTTTACAAGTACTAATAAACTGACAATATCTTAATAACAGGCAGGTAATAAGCCAGTGGTTAATAGTGGGAATTGGTACTTAAAGTAAGGTGATATCTAATTTTGTGTTGCCTGTTAATGTTTTTTTAATCTCAAAGTGTGGTAGCCATTGACTTGGATTAAATTAATCACTAAGAACCCTGGTTGGAGCAAACATCTTATTCAATGCCCCAATAAAAATAGAAAAAAGAAAAGAAAAAGAAATAAAAAGTATATCTTGGATGCCCTGAGAGTAAATTAACAACAATTATATGTATGTTATTATATATATATATATATATATATATATATATATATATATATATATATTTTTTTTTTTTTTTTTTTTTCCTTTTTTGTTTTATTTTCCTTTAATCCCTTGCTTATTATGAGAGGGCTCTGAATCTGTTTAAACAATGGCGTGAAACCTTATCTAAAACTGTTTAGTTCACAAATAATACAAACATTCAGTATTACAGAAACAAAGTGCCAACCCAGGCTCATTTTGAAAATGTAGTCCTGTGGACATTTCTGGAGACTGCGAATTGTGTAACCGGAGGTATGTATGGCTGCATTACATTTTTAAAGTCGTTTCTTTTCATGTAGAGGGCTTTTCCACTGAAACCAGTTTGTCCAGTTAGCTTGTTGTGTACATCGGCGGACTTGAGGTGCAGATAGGAGTTGACCACGACGACGATGACAGGGTTCGAGTTCTGGGAAGAGCTGGTTCCCGAAATCAGGTAAGACAAGGGTGAGAACAGGTTGAGAATGTGGTGAAATCTGAAAACATGGTAAAAATCAGACAAGGGCTTTTCTTCTGTTTTGTAAATCTTTGGTTGGGTTTAGAGAAGTAAGCAGGTGGGCGGGTCAATCTGTAAAATTGGTTGGGTTTAGGGAAGGAGGAGGGTGAGTCGGTCGATTGGCCTAGCCAATTCAGTCATTCAGTTAATCAGACAGACGGTCACTCGACAGCGGCCTCTGGTCGGTTTACGTGAGAACAGTGTGGGTGCGAACGGTACACGCGAGAGACATTCGAGATACGAAAAAGCATGCACAGCGGCCTCTCGTGGATTTACAAAAACAAAAACAGCAAAAATACATACCTCCCGGGATGTATTTCGTGGTCTCTAGAAACGTCCATGGGACTACGTTTTCAGAATGAGCCTGGGTTGGAAAGTGCCTTGAGATCAAAGTATTTGAGGCAGAAATTAACATTTATTTACTATTTGCTCATTTACTAACTTGCGTTCATGAATTCCTTATTGTATTAAACACAAAAGAAGATATTTAGTAGAATGCTGAAAATCTGTCACCATTGACCAACATAGGAAGAAAAATAAATGCTATAGAAGTCAGTGGTAACAGCAGCTTTCTTCAAACTATCTTCTTTTGTGTTAAACAGAAGAAAAAAAAAAACCTAACTAGTTTGTAAAAAGTAAAAGATGGTTAGAATGTTCAGTTTTTGTGAACTAACAGCACATTTTTATTTTTGGGTGTACTATCCCTTTAATCCATCGCTCTTATCTGAAAGGGTGCAGATTTAAGTCTATGGCGGGCTTTGGGTTTTTGATGAAGGTAATCATTGGGGTAATTGATGGATTGAAGCCGGGCCTCTCAGCGGGAGCATTGAGGGTCATGGGGAGAAAGCTGTTGAATCTCCTGAGTGGGACAGGAAGACAGCAGCGCCAGATCCCTCTCTATTCACACAGCTTGACACACAGCTGTTCCAGTCCTTTAATTTGGGTTTGGCTTCCTCGCATCTCCCCTAATCTGTCTCTCTATTGCGCCGTCCACTCGTTTCGTCCTCGTTCTAATTCACAAATTGAAACATTGCAGTCCTGAGAGTGGCTGAGATGAGGTATTCAAACTGGGGCTGTCCATTTAATTTAGTGTGATTAGTTCTGAAAAATATGCTATAAAAAATGTAATGCTATTAATTATGGCTCCTGACTCTGTAAATGCTGTAATAAGGGATTGCCTACCATCAAAAGCAATTCAAGCCTGAAGTGACACTCCATGTTTTGCGAATCCACAGTTGAAGAGATGAACTGCGTCTTAAAAACTGAGAGGCTTATGTTCAGTAACACTGAAGTAAAACACATAAGCTGCTGATTTTAACGTTACTTCAGAGCTTTTGTAATGCAATTTATGGCTTCGTTTTTTCGATATTGATGCATATAAAATAGATTTTTCAATGAAAAATATACTATTATCTAGTTAATAAAATATTAATACATTTTTACATAGTTTTGCTTTGTTTGTTTGCCTAAATGATCAAAACTAAAATCCATTTGAACATGTTTTTAAGATAATTATTTTTATATGCAACAATAAACAGTACATAGGCATAAAGCACCAGTGCAAAACTGCATATTTGTTAATGTTTCATATGTTTACATCAGCTGACTACATTAGTTAGCTTTAACAAACAATGAACGACATTTAACAGCATCCATTACACAATCTTAGCAAGTTTTAATTGCAGCATTAGTACCAACTGCATTCATTTCGGAATTGTATTGCTGTTGGTGTAAAGGGTTATTAATTTGTCATGTAACATGTAATTTTATTCAAACTGTGCTAGTCCACTGACAGTTCCAATTTAAACATTACTAAGCAGAATAATTAAATACAAGACATATCTCAAAGCGTATTTTGCCATTGTTTGTGATCAAAGCGATTTGATCCATCCCCACCCCTTTTTAACCGGATGCAGAGCTCTGCCATAAGCAAGACTGCCATTGAAGGAAGAGCCAATCTCCGCAGCTGACAGCAGGGGTGCACACAAACACATTCACGCGCACACACACACGCGCGCACAGAAAGAGAGAGAGAGCACATTTCTAGGAATGGAGAATCATTAAAACTGTTGATAGCACAATAGAACCTGACTACTTGAAATACTTTCATGATTGTACCTCAAGGGGTTACCATGGTATCCAGCAGGTTTCGCCAGCCTACAATCATTCATGTATTTTTTTTTTATTGTGTCTAATATATATTGAATCCAATTTAATTATGTCACTTATTTTGATGGCAGAGGTTACAAAAAGTACTATTTTTTAATCCCAAACTAGACAAATCATAGTTAATGATGATGTCCATTATACTATATTTAAATGCCTAATGTGCTATTGACAAGTTAATGAAGTCTCTTCTGTTTACCAAGGCCACAATTATTAAATAAAAAGCACACAGAAACCATGAATTATTTTAATATATTCATCCATTCATTCATTTTTCTTTGTATTAGTCCCTTCTTTATCAGGAAGAAGATCTTTACTACTTCAGCATATGTTTTATACGCAAAACTGGAGCACCCAAAGGAAACCAAAGCAAAGACGAAGAGATCATGCAAACCAAACAGAAATGCCAACTGGCCCAGCCGGGACTCAAACTAGCAACCTTCTAGCTGTGAAGCAACAGTGCTAACCACTGAGCCACCTTGCCGCCCTATTTTAATACACTATTTTAAAATCTGTAGTGCCCCATAATCCTTCAGATGTCACTTTTATTTGCTCGTGTGGTGCTTATTATAAATTATTATTAATAACGTTATAAAAATTTCTGAAAAAAGGCATCCTTTTTTACCCCTTAGTTTAAACTAGTGCTGGAGAAAAATGAATCATGATTAAAAGATTGTTTTGACAAAATTTTAGCGTGTGTACTGTGTATATTTATTTTGTATACAGTATATAAATACACATAGGCATGAATATATTTGAGAAAATGTGTAACATAACTGTTTTGTATAGACTTATTTCTATGTATGTGTGTGTGTCACATATAAATAATAAGTATATAAGAAAAATTATCGGACACAAATCTGTTAAATTAATACTTTTATTGTCTGCTGAGGTTGTAATTAATTTTAGCTACGTTTTCATCCCCCTGTTTGTATGCACATTTTGGATAACGACACCACGGGTTATTTGGGCAACGTCATCTTCTTCTGAGGCGCAAGTCATTATTTAAATAATTAAAAGATTCACGGAGCAAATTCCATTTTTACTGTTGATATTTGGAGCAAGTAAATCAGGAAGTGACGATTTTTGTTGTCTTTGACTCGCTGCTTTATTGGCACGTATTTTAAATGCAATATTCCAGTTTTGCACATGAAGTTAATTCGCATTTTTTGGATGGAAACATAGCTACTGTCACCGTGTTGCTGTCATGTCCAGTCATTGTTTTTGTCGCTGGAGCAACAGCGAGGACTGATTGGAGGAGGACTGGCTTAATCAGTCCAATGGCATCAGAATTACATACTTCGAAGTACAGTGCAGGTCAAACACCAGCCTTACAACTGGCAGTGTGAAGTAAATAGATTGACTTCTAAAAGGCTTATCTAATAAATACATTTACAAAGATGAAAACGAAGGATGTTATAGTTATAAATTTAGTTAAAGTTCGTACAATAAAGTTTTAGGTAGTTCTAGTTTTTATTTTTATTTCAGTTAACAATTTATTATTTTTTAAAATAGTTTTTTCTAGTTTTCGTTTTTCGTTCGTAAACTTTAACTATTAAAAACCTTGCTTTGGACTCTACAGCAATTTTAGGTTGCCTAAGATTTGCCACTAACATTCATGTAAAGTTAGTTTAAGTAAAATGTGCAAAAAATCGAATACATATAAAACACAAATGAACATGTTCTTCTCAAAACATTTACTTAATTATGCTAAATACATAGAACAGATAAACATCTCCAAAGTTAAATATCTTCAAAGTTGGTCCCTTACTTTTTTCCAAGACTATATATATATATATATATATATATATATATATGTGTGTGTGTGTGTGTGTGTACACTATGTACTTTAGATAAGAATACACACTTTTTAAAGCATCAAATATGTGCATGCAACAAAAAAAAAACAACAGCCAAAATATCGAACCGACAACAACAGTGTGACTAAAGTGAGAGGTAAGATGGTGGTCTCGTTGTTTAAAGTATCATATGTCTGAATCCTGCACTTAACCTGGTTATCGAGTAAAGGAACACACTCCTACCACACGACTGTCCAGCTTTTATCCTGCATCTCCAGCCTCCACATCCTACCTATAGCTTAGCATGCTAGCAGATTTCCGTTTCACTTGATTCAATTAGCATTGACCTTTCCTTCTCCGGCAGGAACAGCACTGCGCCGTCTAGAGCCCCACCGCTTCTGTAGTCTTGGTATAAATACATATTTACTCCCGGCTTCATAAATTTGATCAAATTACAAAGAGATGTTTGACTGAAATGCAATAAGAGACGCTTAGCTTTGGTGTTGTTGAGGGACGCCCATTTGGAGGTCTCACTCCAATATCGGATTTCAGCTGTTTTTAGCGGCTAATTCGTTTATTTGTCCATATTCGCAGGTTAGTCATTCATGATAACATTTATGAGTAGAATTTTTAATGTTATAAACTTCGATGAGTTTTTTTATTGACTCTCTGCGTGAAATCATATCAACAGATGTCTGTTATTTACTTTAAGCATTTAAAGAGGCAGAAGAGACAGAAAAAATAAATAATCCCATCTCTGATTCAATGTGGCACTTTAAGATTAAGGTCAAAGATTAGTGGGTTTACAACAAGATAAGAAAAGGATTATAGGCGCTCGACAATGTTAAAACACAGATCTGGGATTTCATCAAAACACCTGGCTTGTAAACAACCTCATAATACATGTACATCTCACACTGACAGCCAAACAATATGATACTAGAGCGAGTAAAAATGTGTTGCTGTAATAACGGGAGAGGAAGTGACATGTTCCTGAAAGGATGTTCACAGCTGATGACAGACTATGGTCATAGTAAAGCTGGTTCTCCGGGATTAGATATGCTCCAAGGGATTCTCTGTTCTGAATTACAGATTAGATTTATGAGTGTTCTCGTGTTTTCGCTGGAATTCGAGTAGAGATTCCACCATAAAACACTTTCTAGCCATGGTTTAATAAATAAAAGATCATAAATTCTCTTCTTATCTGCAAAAACAGATTGGAGCACCAATCAGAATAGTATTAGATCTTATATTTGTGGAAGTAAATAAACCTATTCTCAAAGGGGAGAGTCAAAAAGTGGAAATCACTATTGAAGGCACTATTTTTTGTTTACACAGGAATGATTTAAAGAATTTTTTTTTTGGCGAATGTCCAAAACTTCAGTATTTTGGTATCAATGGGGAACAAAATATCTTAAATATTTTAATATGGATGTCCTTTATTAAGATCAATGAAAACTGTAAGATTAATGGAAACTTTCCTATAGTGTAATAGTGCCTTTCCAGCTTTGTTTGTATTCTGTTTATTATTTTTCCCCACAGAGATTGTAAAACAGCCTTTGTTAAAGTGCCATGAACCAAACCATCCAGTAAGAGGATAATCATAACATACAAACTTTGTATGTTATTTGAATCGAAACCGCATATTCCAATCTGCCGGTGTCTGAACAAAAGTGAAACTACAAATATAATGTTTATCAAGCAATCTGTGGACATGATATTTCCAGCCTGATCTCACAAGGAAACGTTACTATTTTTATATTTTGTCAGTTTAGTGGCTAATTTGTATGAATTTGTATGAGTTGAACGAAAATGTACGATTTTAAAAAGGAGCCGTGGCACCCGAGCCCACCCCTAAACCCAACCATCATGGGGATGAACAAATCAGACTAAAATGTGCGATAAGATTGTATGATTTTATACGAATGTTTATTTTTTTACTGGTACTTTTATCAATGGGTTCTTCCATGTTGTTTTTCCAACATAAACATGGTTAAAGTAATTGTGATGTCATTCCAAACCCAAGTCCTAACCCCAACTATCATTTGGGGGTGAGGAAATCATGTTAAAATGTACAAATTAGATTGTATCAATTAGTCAGTGAATCTAAACTTTACAAACTGCCATGAGATTGCGTCGGGATAGTTCATCAAAACATAAAAATTCTGTCATAATTTACTCATTTCAAACATCAGCATTAAACTCAACCATCATCGGGGATGAGGAAATCATTTTAAAATGTACAAGATTATATAAAACTCTTACAAATTAGCCATGAAATGAAAATATTACAAGATTGCATTGGGACATTTCCCCCCAAAAAATGAAAATTCTGTAATAATTTATTCATTCTCAACTCTTTGCAAACCTGTTTGAGCTTCTTCCTTTTGTTGAATGCAAATGTTTCATCATGGTAATACCATAATTTACCAACTTAATCATCATAATATCATTCCAAACCCCACCCCTAAACACAACCCTCATTGAGGGATAAACAAATCAAACTAAGTTGTACAAATGAGATCGTACGCATTCATAAAAAATAGCCGCTAAATCAAAAAGTTACGAATTGCCGTGAGATCATGTTGGATGTTTCGTAAAATGTTTTTTACTGGAACTTTTTTAAGCAGATGCCTCCATGTTGTTTTTCCAACACAAACATGGTTAAAGTAATGTGATGTCATTCCAAACCCCATTGCAAATGTCAGTCCTAACCCCAACCGCCATTTAAAGATGAGAAAATCATTTAAAAATGTTAACGAATAAAAACTGTACAAATTGCCATGAGAATGTGTCAGGATAGTTCACCCAAACATTAAATTTCTGTCATAATTTAATCATTCTCTGCTTTTCTAACTTAAACATGATTAACTTCAACTAACTTTTAAACACAACCATCATTGAGGGATGAGGAAACAGTTTTAAGATTTATTAATGAGATAATTAAAAATTCGTACAAATTAGCCACTAAATCAAAATGTTATTATTTGCTTTTGTTGAACACTAAGAAAGCTACACTGAAGAATGTTGGTGGAAAAAAACAACCTAGTTTGATACCATGACTATTTTTGGTTCCTATAGGACAAATATCAATGACTGCTTTTTTCCCCCCTCAACATTCTTCAGAATTTTGTGTTTAACAGAAGAAGTTCTTGAAAGTTTACAACCACTTGAGTGTGAGTAAATGATGAGGAAATGTTCATTTTTTTGGGTGAACTATGCCTTTAGGCATTAAAACTCATCTCGGTCACACTCTGAGAGAGCTCATAAATGCATTTGCACTTGCTGAGCTAAAGCTAATTTAAAAGAAGAGACGCGGTTTACAACGAATTCAAAAGTACAAGTGAACACCGCAGATTTCCAGCTGGCCGTGAGTTCTTTCAGAGCGACAAAGCCTGAGGTGAAATCACAATGAAATCACAGTGTGTTTGAGCATGACTATCTCAGTGCAGGTCCAGGTGCAGAAAATATCCCCCGACGGCGGCCATTGCACTTCCATTACTGGTCAGTGAACAATGAAGAATGTTCTAGAAACACTTGTCATGTTGATGTAGCAGCTGCAAAGCCAACTTGCCTACGAGAGGCGATGGGGTGAAGCGATTGCCAACCGAAGCTCGGAGGCAAACACTCCGACAGGCAGCTCACGATCTGTGCAAAACCGATTTTGGGCGGCGGGGCTGTAATTGGCAGCGGTGATAACGAAGCATGAACTGAATGTTTGTTTCATTCCGCATTAACTGGTGGAAACTGGCTTGTGATTTCAGGAACACAGTTGGTCAATAAAGCAGGATGCCACGAGAGGACAGGGTTACTGTGCTTTTACCATGGGCTTTTTGACACAATGGGAAAACTCTGGATAATCTGAAAATTTTGATTCCATCTGTTTGTATATGCTGTAGTAAATGATTTGTTCAAATTATATTGATATTACAGTAATACAGTGAATAAAATATGATTTTGAACATATATAAAGTCATAATTATTAGCCCTCTTGAATTAATAGCCCCCATTTATTTTTCCCAATTTCTGTTTAACGAAGAGTAGCTTTTTTTAACACAATTCTAAAGACAATAGTTTTAATAACTTATTAATAACTCTATTAATAACTCTAATTATTTCTAATAACTGATTTATTTTTTATCTTTTCCATAATGACAATAATACATTTTACCAGATATTTTTCAAGACATTTCTATACAGCTTAAATTGACATTTAAAAGCTTAACTATGTCAATGGGTTAGGGTAATTAGACAAGTTGTCGTATGACAATGATTTGTTCGCTGGATTATCGAAAAAAAAATAGCTTAAAGAGGCTAATCATTTTGACTTTAAAATGAAAAAAAAATGTTTTTTTTCTAGCCGAAATAAAACAAGTAAGACTTTCTCTAGAAGAAAAAAATATTATCAGACAAACTGTGATCATTTCTAATAATAATAATAAATAATCAATAGGGGGCTGATAATTCTCAACTGTATATATCAACATTGTTATATAAGGATCACCCTGACCTTTCTGTGCTGAATCTGAATTTTATGATCTTTTGGTTTTGAATTTTAGAATGTTCAATTTGACGTTCTGAATTTCTTAATCTTGAACATTTCAAACTATATTTTTACAAACTGGATATCTGCAGTCTATGAATTCAGAAAAAAAAATGAAGTTTGAAAATACGTCTACAGAAATAAAAAAAAAAAAAATAGTTGTCTTAAATTTCAAATGTTCAATGTTCAAATAAAGCTGCAACCCATCTCTGCGAAACATCCATACACACTCATTCACACTCATACACTACGGATAATTTAACCTACCTAATTCACCTGTACTTCATGTCGTTGGACTGTGGGGGAAACCGGAGCACCCGGAGGAAACCCACGCGAACACAGGGAGAACATGCAAACTCCACACTGAAACGCCAACTTACCCAGCAGAAGCTCAAACCATTGAACTTCTTGCAGTGAGACGACAGCACTACTGCACTGCCATTATTATATACAAAATAATATTATTATATATTACAAATCTTTGATCATTCTTATAAAAAATATTACCAGTAATACCAGTAAACATGCTGCAGATGCTTGATTATTCAGACATTTTGAGATAGATATAATTAAAAATGTTTTAATATATCATTTTTGACTTGTTGTTGTTGTTGTTCTTTTTCTTCTTCTTCTTCTTCTTATTTTTATTATTATTATTATTATTATTATTATTATCAATATTATTATTCAATATGTTGTCATATGCAATATATGCAAACTTCCATTTTTTATGTAGTACAACTGTGTTAATCAGTTCTACATATTAATAACATTATTATTAATCATATAGTGCACAAACATATTATATTATCTTATTGCTGAAAAAAAAAAGAAGTAAGAAAGCAGCCTTCTGCAATGTACGGCTTACAAGAAACAAACTGGATTTATGGTGATCACAATCACAATCTGGAACTCAGTTTGATTCATTCATTTTATTTTTGCCTTAGTTCCTTTATTAATCAGGGCTCGCCACAGTGAAATGAACCACCAACTTATCCTATGGGCAATTTAGCTTACCCAATTCACCTACACTGCATGTCTTTGGACTTGCGGGGGAAACCGAAGCAACCGGAAGAAACCCACGGACACGCGGAGAACATACAAAGATGCCAACTGACCCAGATGACCAGCGACCTTCTTGCTGTGAGGCGACAGCGCTACCCACTACGCCACCTACTCCACATTCAAATTCCAAATATATCATGAGCATCGTTACCTAGAGATCTCAAGTGCCATTATCTGTTGCCAAGCTACAAAAACACATTGTTGTTGTTGTTGTTGTTGTTTTTTGTTCAGTGTCTCGACCCCTCTTTTCTTCAAAAACACCCTAATGTAAACACACATCTTCATAATCTCCAGCTGGGGTTATTTCAGGGGTCAGTTTCAGCCTGAGCTCTGCATGTGAGGGTGAAGGAGGAGATCAGTGGGCATCTGATCTCCAGATTTGCACTCTTTAATCAAGGCAGATTTTGCCTTGATGGCCGGACAGATCTTTTCCAGACTACAGGCACAGGCTTTCATACAACTGCAGATCTATAGCTCCAAAATAACACACACACACACACATACAAAACCCAATACAGCCACAGACGTAATGAGCAGCAGGGGATGTAAATTTCAGAGATAGAAAATCTCAATAATTGATCCTCCATGCAGGACTCTGATGCTAAATTACTCTCTCTCTCTCTCTCTCTCTCTCTCTCTCTCTCTCTCTCTGATCGCTGTTAATTGCTGATGGTATTTACAGTTGGAGCTGTGGTGAAGGCGGTTCAGCACTTAACACCACTGATCCCTTAAACACACTCTGCAGATTATAAGAGAATAAAATATGCTACAAGCACATTTTCTGATGAAAAAAGGCCTCATCTCATAATATGCACATCATGCAGTATATAGAATATTTAAATGAGGCGATTTGCTGCAGTATGTGGCTGCTATTTGGTTGCTAGGGTGTTCCCAGTTTTAAATTGGTTGCTATGGTGCTTTAAAGGGACAGTTAAAAATAATAATAATAATTATTATTATTCACTCACATTTTATTGGTTCTGGTCTGAATTTACCTCTGTTGAATGGAAGATATTTTGAAGAAAGCTGAAAACCTGTAACCACTGAGTTCGACAGAATTTGATTTTCCTAATATGGATGTCAATGGGCACATTTTTAATCTTCATTTGTGTTCAATAGTAGAAAGAAACAGTTTTTAATTACTTTACGGGTGAGTAAAGAGTGAGTAAATTTTTATTTTTGGGTGAACTATCCCTTTAAGTGATTGCTAAGGTGTTTTCAAAGTTATTGTCATTGTTTAAAAGGTTATTGTTTTTAATAAAAGGCAGAATCAGCAATATGATAACAGTAGATTCATGCAAATAAAAGTAATTTGTCAAAAACAAAATGTAATTATTTAAATAAACACTTACTAGCATATTATTATTATTATTATTATTATTATTATTATTATTATTATTATTATTATTATTATTTATCAATTTATTCATTCATTTTGGCTTAGTCCATTTATTATTCTGGGGTCACCACATTTAATGGCTGGAGTAATCATTTAATTTGAAACTACATACAATAAGAAAGCAGTTATTTATTTTATATATATATAAATATTTAACAATTAAACATTTTTTTAACATTTAATAAATGCCTCCTTGATGAATAGAATAGTTTTTTTTTTTTTAAATAAGCATGAAAAAAAAAAACCTGACCTCAAGTTTTTGACTGGTAGTGTATGAAGAACAGTTTCAAATAAACCAATCCAAAATAAGATTGTAAATCAGTAACCTTTTTCTCTGTACAATTTCTGTAATGTGATGTAGGAGTGTACAGCTTCAACAACAGTAACAGTAACTAAAAATGAGTTTTGCTGTTTGTTCAAACTACTTATTTAAAATAAGCTGAAACGTATGGAAAAAAAAAATAAGAGCAACTTAAATGATTTATGTTCAAACAACTTAAATCTGTAATAATGTAACTTAATTCCTTTATGTAGTCCCAAAACAAATTAAAAGTGTGGAACCCAGCATATTTACAATCTAAAAAAGAACCTGGTTGTAAAAAAGCAAGTCCAATCTCACAAAGTAACACATCTAAACACTGCGTATATCATAAATATCATCCATTCAGTAGTCTTGGCATTTGTGAATAACATTTTATAAGATAGTCCCTGCATCAGATGAGCGTGTGCAGTGAAACAATGGCTTCCCAATTAAAGCGATTCCTCAAGGTGCTGCCATGTGACAGTTTAATTAACAAACGCTCTTATCTTAATTCAGCAGGAGAGAGAAAAAATGTGACAGGAAAATGCAACAAGCTGAGGTTATCGAGGAAAAACACTCCCAACATTTACACAAATGATCACACACACACACACATTCAGACACTCTATCTATCTTGTAGAATCTGAAAGGCTTGTGTTGCTGTTTGAGTAACTGTCGCTCTCTAATGCTGAAAAAGGCTGGTGTTAATAAGAATAATGGTGAAAAGTCAAATAATGTAGTAATTATGAGCATCTGGGTGAGATGGGAAGTCAATGGGGTTTCATTAAAGTGGGCTGGATCCATTTTTAAGTGAAACTGATATACCATCATGGCCAAATTTACTAATATAATACTGTATGACAATTATTTTTCTTCATATTACAATTAGATAATAATATAATTAGATTTAATCCTTCATTTAAAAATGTATTGTTGCATCTATTATGCATAGTTTGTATAATACGTATGATATAAACAAATTCTAGGTTAATTTTAGTATCAAGGATATTATAATAATAGCCGTAATAAAAAAATAATAATAAGAATAAGAATAATAAGAAGAAGGATTATATTATTATTAATATTATAAAATATAATAATAATAATAATAATAATAATAATAATAATACGTATTATTATTATTATTATTATTATTATTATTATTATTATTATTATTATTATTATCATTATTGTATTATTATTATTATATTGTTATAATAATATATTATTATATTATATTATATTATATTATATTATATTATATTATATTATATTATTTGTATTATTAGTATTATTATTTTCTTTTCTTTTATTAAGTTGACTTCTGCTGTAGGTAAATAAAGCTAATTTTATCGTTTTAGTTTATTATTTTAGTATCAATGCATTTTTGATTTTGTTATTTTCAAGTTAATTCTAGCACAACTGATTTTAAAAATCATTTTTTTTTTTTTGTCTTTACATACCTATAGCTAAAATACAACATGATGATGGTTTTTCAATATATAAATATGGCCTGGAATTCTATTTTGATATCACATTGCATTTAACATCTCGATTTTGTACTATAAAACAGAACGTTTACCATCAATTCCTCAAATTAACATAAAGCACACAGACTCATTCGCTCAGCAGCTTGTCTTTTGATTATTATTTGAACTGTAGGTGGCTTTTAGCCCTCAGGAAACAACAAAACTGTTCTTAATCTCAGCTCCTGAAGAGAAACAGCAGCCCCTTCATCTCTGTCTGTTCTAAGCTGAAAACAGGCATGACAGAGAACAAATGTGTGATTTTTTTGGTAATTATGATTCATTTAGCTATGGGCGAAATGACTAGGAATAACAAACGACAGTAAACGGTCAAACTACCTGCTCTACAAAAAAGTGTGTTTATGAAAATACATAAATATAGCAATGATGTAATAATGAAGTACTACTTTGCAGGATAATAAGCTGTTATTTTCCTTCGGTTTAGTCCCTTATTTATTAGGGGTCACCCCAGCAGAATAAACCACCAACTATTCCAGCATCTGTTTTACGTAGAAGATGCCCTTCCAGCCACAACTCAGTAGTGGGAAATACCCATACACACGAATTCACACATTACACTATGGTCATTTTAGTTCCTCCAATTCACCTATCCACATGTCTTTGGACTGTTTGGGAAAATAGAACACCTAGAAGAAACCCACGCAAACATGGGGAGAACAAACTCGACACAGAAAAGCCAACTGGTCCTGTCGGGACTCAAACCAGCGATCTTCTTGTTGTGAGACAACAGTGCTAAGTACTGAACCACTTTGCCAAAATAACAAGCTGTTGTTTTAGTGTTAAAGTCAATGGAAGTGAATGTGACTGGTAGTGTCGAGACTGTTAGGTTCCAATAGTTGTGTCAGCTCTTTTGTGAAAGGCTACGGTTAATAGGAAATACTTCTCAGAAGTTGGGGATCAGCAAACATGTTTGCATTGTGAAATGTAAGCTCAGAAATGTAAAATAGACCAGACAAATTAAAAGAAAAAACGTACAAGATCTATAAGATACAAAACTTATTGTCAGAGGAGTTTCCTTCAAAGAGACTATGAAAGTAAACATTCACATAAAAATCTTAACAAAGGTAACACATTAAGTGCTTATTTGCTAAATTTCATATTAAAATCGGTTGTATTTGTAGTTCACCGCATTCCTGGAAAAACATACAAAAAGAAGGCGGCCCCATAGAGCCGGGTTTATACTTCTGCGTCAAGTGATCGGCGTAACCCATGCCTATGCACGTAGTTGTGCATTTATACTTTAGTGCACTGTTTCTGTTGCTCTGCCATAACACCTCAGAAAGCTTAGCTGGCAGTAGGTGTTTATGTTCCTCTGTGTCCAGTTTCTTCTATGTTTTTTTTTTCTTCCTGAATGCTTCCCTAATGTTCAAATTGCTCAAACTCCCTCATTGTGAGGCTGGAATCGGTAGACGAGCAACAACTTTATTTATAAGGTAAACACAAAACAACTGTCTCCATCTGGAGCTCCTTCACAGGACTCCACACTTGTAAACACTTGCTGCATCAGGCTCTCACCTCTGCCCACTCTCGACAGTGCTACCAAGCGGACCAATTACAGAGCTTGTGCTATGCGTTGTTGCGATGTGTAGTCACAATTTTTAAGAGGTGGGTGGCAACGTTGCCAATGGCCACGACAAGGGCTATGCATCCACGGCTGCGTTGTAGCCAATATGTGCGCTTGACTCAGAAGTATCAGCCTTAAACTCCACCCCTAAACCTAACCATCATTGGGATTGGAGGAGGAGCAAATCAAACAAAATATACAAATGAGATCCTACAAATGAATATGAATTAGCCAATCATACAAAAAGTTAGAAATTGCCATAAAACTGCATCGGAAAAATCAAACAATTCACAATAAAAAATAAATAAATAAATAAATAAATAAATAAATAAAATAGAGATTTAAAATAAAGATTCAGATCTGAACACATATTTAATAACAGAAGATGATATAAAACTGCAAGTCACGTCTGACAACTTTTTCTCATGTCTGACATTTTTTGAGTTATTAAAAATATATATAAATACAGAATATTATGATCACAAAGAGCCATAAAGTTGCATTTCTGAACTCTTTACTCTAAATGGCAAGTTTATATTTTGTTTGTACTTCTGAAAACTGCATATTAAAATTCTGCAAATCGGAAATCAAACTCAAATCTCACAATTCTGGATTGTTTTTCTCAGTTTAGAGTTATAAACTTTAAAAATAGATAAATTGGGAGATGTACAGTAAACTCAGTTACATAAGGACGCCTATAAAATTACAAGCGTACGTTGTAACAGTGTCCACTGAAGCTGACTTTAAGAACTCTAATGCAGTTTATTATTATAAAAAGGCTTTAAAAAATGTGACCTGACTAGAAATAAAACAAAACATGAACCTGAAAACTCGACATAAACTCACCAGCGATAAAACATGAGGGTTATAAATGCCAAACACAAGAGAGCACATGACACGAGACAATCAATGAGAAATGAGGCACAAAAACAAAGCACATGGTGGAAAAAAAGCCTTGAACAGGAAGAAAAAGTTACACTTCAAAATAAAAGACACGCTCAAAACATGCTATGTGTGTGTGTGTGCAATAATTGCAAAACATGTGAGAATTTATTACAATAAACTGGTCTTTTACAAACTTTAATTAAATCTTGATTTTTGATCCTAAAAGAACCAGATAAAGGATAAATATAGCAAGCGTTTCAAACCCACTAAACCGAAACAAAATGTTTCCATCCAGATAAAGCATGAACAAAAAGAAGCTATACATACAAGCACAATGGGACAAGCCCAACGGCTACAAACAGCTTTCATGTGCATCTCTCTTAAGTCCCTTTGCAAGTATGAATCTAAGGAGGACTCCTATGGAGAGGTCGCAGCTCTGCTCGCTTAAACACAGCTTGAAGATGAAGGGCAGAATATGTCACTTAAACAGGAGAGCCTTAAGAATCTTCCAGAGCTGTCAGAACAGGAAGTCATCATTTATACAACCAGATCGGCAAACAACGGTAAGAGTCAAGAGTGTTGAGCACGCCGCTTTTTTATAATAGTAAATATGCAACATGACAGTGCTGAATTATGCAGATCTAATTAATTGTGAAATGGTTCTCCAGAAATAAAATATGATGTTGTTATTTTCTCATGCCATTTCTATCAGATCTTTTTTTTTGTTTTATTTAAGATAAGTGACTTTTTGTCAAGCAGTTCAACCTTTACTTGTGTTTATATCTCAGAACTGAAAGAAAGTCTATAAAATAAAGTTACATTACTAAATTATTTTCTCAAAATTTCACATTTACAGTTTGTTGGTTTGGGTTAACCAATCCAATTTTAATCAAAATTGCTTTTATTTCTTCTCATTTTAGAACTTAAAAAGTTTTACATAATAATGTGAAAAATAAAAACAATTAAAAAAAATAAAATAAAATAATTAAATAAATAAAAAATAAATAAAAATGGGAAAAATAAACTCCTATAAAATATAATATGAATATATATTTAAATATTATAAAATATAAAAATATCATAAAAAACAAAATAAATTGTTGAAATTTTAAAGGATTTTCTTAGAAATACAGGAATATATATTGTGATTATGAAGTTGTGATTTTAAAGCTGTATTAAGACTTAAAAAAATACTCTATAAGACAACTCTATGAGACAACCTGTTTCTGAAGTTAATTTTGGAACACTGCATTATATTTCCTCTTGTAAAAAAGTTAACATTGTGAAAAATAATCTCAGAACTGATAACCTAAACAATCCAATAAATCAGTAAGAAATTGTAAAATGTTCTAATTATTTACTCAGAAATTTTATATTAAGTGAATTTGATTTTCAAATTTAATTTAGGAGTTTGCTTTCTTTTAGAATTATTAAATTAAAATCAAGCTAAATAGTGCAATATAAAATATGTGTGAAATGTATATCTGTGACAGTCTATAAAACCACAACTACCAGAAATATAAGTTGCATTTTACTATTTTTCCACATAATTATGAATTTATATCTTTCCATTTTTAAGTTAAACATGACCTTTTGCATTAAAAAATATGTAACTGTTAAAAAAAAAAAAGAAAAAAAAAAAGAAAAGAAAAGGTGCATATCTCTCAAATCTTAACTTTTCTCTTTATTGCCAGAAAATGAGATCACGGTTACCTTTTTAAAACAAAAGCAAAATAAGCTTCCAAACCTGTTTCTAACCTAAAAAAAAAATAATAATAAAATAAATAAATAAATAAATAAATAAATAAATAAATAGGAAAGGTAATTTTGGAACACCTTATACATTTCCTCACGCACGTTCTTCTAAAAATGCCACTACTACACGAGCACACTCGGAATGCTCACTGAAGACAGAGCACAGATGGGCAGAAGTGGCAGAGCGCCAGGGAAAGCGGACGCATCATCATAATCTCCTCCTGGGGCATCATAGCTTTGGCGATGCTGGACAACATGTTTCCCCCACAGAGTCTGAGAGGCGGAGGTGTACATTCATTTAAGCACGTACACATAATATACATGCAAAAGTAAAGTAATGTGCCAAAAACGGGTCAGGAGGCCTTCTGTAGGCCTGAAGAATGCCTGGCTCTTGCCCTAATGTACCCACACAACACAGTCCATTACAGCGCATTTTTTCAAACCAAACGATCTCTATATGATGCCGGGGTCATGCTAAACAATGGCCAGCAAATCGTTTAATGGTAACAAGTTTCTCTTCAAAACTTGGAAAGCACTATGCATAGCTAAGCTGCTTCAGGGAACTACTTGGGAAAAAGCATGCAGTTGAGCCAAACAGTGAACATTCTGTCATTGTTTGTAAAACTCACGTCGTTCCAAACCTCTGTGGCTTTCTTTCATCCGTATGATGCAAATTGCAAGCTTTTAAGCTTCATAAACACTTTACAAATTACTTTAAGAGTTTCCATTTGTTGACATTAGGTCAACCAATCATTACACTGTAAAAATGATGTGACAAAAAGTCATGACAAAATTATTTTATGTTATTTAACTTTAATAATCAGGTTTCAACTAAATTTTGAGTCTTAAAACATCAACCTTTTAGTCAGTTCGATTGATGTACTGTAAGTTGAGTAGTTAGCATGAACTGACAATGAAAAAAAAAAACATGTCCTTAAAAACAATTGTGAATAATTATTATAACAATATATTTCCTAGAACTAGGTTCCGGCTGGAAGTTGCATAAAACGTATGCCGGAATAGTTAGCTGATCATTCCGCTTTGCCGACCCGTGATGAATAAGGGACTAAGCTGAAGGAAAATGAATAAATAACAATTGAGTGTTGCAATGTTGGTTAATAAATGTTAACTATTTAAACTAAATGTTACCGTGAGTATTTTCAGCTCTATGCAAAAAAGAGACTAAAATGTAAGACACTGTCCACTAAAATACTGATATCCTTCAACACTTTGTTCACAGTGTTCTTAAGAGTCATTTGTTTCATAAAAAAAAATTGTTGATTCAATGAATTATTTGATCTGGCTCAAAACCTTCATTCATAAATCCAATTTTTCAGTTTCTGTTTTTAAATATAATTAATATTATCTTAATTGTGTGCCACTAAAGCACAATAATAACACTTTTATGGTGTTTTTTAATCCTTTTTTCAAGCTTGGAAGCTTTAATTCAAAATTACCGTAACTGTAAAAAAAAAAAAAATGCAAACAAACATCTTCTCATTGTAAAATGTAATTAGCTACTTTACTTAATAAACATGAGTAAAACCATTGAAATTTAGAACTGTTAAGATGACTTTTTATCTTTAGTCATTTAGCAAATGATATACACATCATTTGCTAAATAAAGGCAAACATGTTTACTCATTTCAAGTCAAGTCAACTAATTAACAATAGATTTACTCACTTCATTAAGTAAAATCAACTAATCAGCAATAGATTTACTCACTTCTGTTAGTACAGTCAAATAATCAGCAACAGGTTTACTCACTTTAAGTAAAGTCAACTAATCAGCAACAGATTTACACACTTTTTTGGTGATGTCGACTGATCAGCAACAGGTTTACTTACGTACTGTATTAGGGTAAAGTCAACTTATCAGCAACAGATTTACTTACTTCTTTAAGTCAAGTCTACTAATCAGCAACAGGTTTACCCACTTCTTAAGGTAAAGTCAACTAGTCGGCAACAGATTTATGCACTTTATTAAGTAAAGTGATCTAATCAGCAACAGGTTTTCTAACTTCTTTAGGTAAAGTGATCTGTTCAGCAACAGGTTTACTCACATATTTAAGTCAAGTCAACTAATCAGCAACAGGTTTACCCACTTCTTTAAGTCCAGTCAACTAATTGGCAACATGTTTACTCACTTCTTAAGCTGCGGTCACACTAAAGTTTGTGCATGCGGAATTCTGCCGTACAGTGCAGCAAAAGTGGCGGGATTAAACAAGTATTGCTCCATGTTTTAAATGTCTGTCCAGAGAGGTCATGTTTTGATCCTCGATTGGTCTCATGCAGTCAAGTGGTTTTATTTCGCAGGTCAGAGTTCACCAAGCTTGAAAAGTCAAGTGTGACCACAGCTTTAAGGTCAAGTCAACTGATCAGCAACATTTTTACGCACTTTAATTAGGTCAAGTCAACTAATCGGCAACAGGTTTACTCACTTCTTTAAGTAAAGTCAACTAATCAGCAACAGGTTTACTCACTTCTTTAAGTAAAGTCAACTAATCAGCAACAGGTTTACTCACTTCTTTAAGTAAAGTGAACTAATCGGCAACAGGTTTACTCACTTCTTTAAGTAAAGTCAACTAATCAGCAACAGGTTTACCCACTTCTTTAAGTAAAGTCAACTAATCAGCAACAGGTTTACTCACTTCTTTAAGTAAAGTCAACTAATCAGCAACAGGTTTTCTCACTTCTTTAAGTAAAGTGAACTAATCGGCAACAGGTTTTCTCACTTCTTTAAGTAAAGTCAACTAATCAGCAACAGGTTTACCCACTTCTTTAAGTAAAGTCAACTAATCACATTTCACAATGCATATTTCTAAGAACAGAAAGCTCTACATGTACTGAAAGACATAAGCATTAACAAATGACATCATTTTCATCTTCATTCAAACTATTACTTTAAGTACCCAATATCTGATGCTCAGCTTTAGCCCTAACAGAGCTTAACGTGGTTAAGACTGCCTCGAGGAAGGAGTTAAGATTAGTTCAAAGTCATTAGCATAAACGTACTCCAGTTCTTAATGATTCATAAAACATTCCCCGGTTCGCCGGTAAGACATTACAATCTGAAACGGAGCCGTCCCTGAGGAAAGAGGACATGACCATGAATTATTTCTACCCTGCTCCCAATCTGACACAGACATGGAACAGAATATATATATTTATGTCTGAGACTGTTTCCAGATGGAGGACGTCACCGAGAACAAGGTCCTTGCGAATCACTGCGAGCATGCGGTCACATTTAGCACAAGCTGTTTATCGCAGAAGAGGCCAGCATGGATAAAAGGAAAATAATGGATAATTCATTATCGCGCAGAGACGGATGGAGAGAAAGAAAGAGAGAGAGCGAGAGAGGACAGAAATATTGAGATTGTGATTTGGATAGACTTGATAAGGAAGGGGGGTTGTGTAGATGATTGGACACTTGAACCAAGGTCTCCAATTTGTGTCCTTGCAAAAGCCCTGCTTAAGAATAAAAACCTCAGCAAACAAACAATAAGGCCTGATTATTATTTGATAGGTCCAATCAATTTCCCCCTATCAGGAACGGAGTTTGTGCAGGCGTCGAGAGCGTGCTTTAAACTCTGTATGTGAAAACAGATAACGCTGCATGCTAACAGCGAAACGTGTTGCTGTTTAATACCGTTCAAGAGGCAATTTCAACTTAATCAAGTTGTTTGTATGAACTGCATGGCGGTTCAAGTGAGTTTCAACACAACCTTTATTATCCTCCTGTCAGACTGTTTTTTCTTTTTCTTAAGTCCATTAGATCCAGTCATATCTCATCACAGGTCTTAATAACACTCTAATTAAGCCAAGCATAATTATACAGCCAACAATGCCTTAAAGTAAAAGGTTAAAACTAAAATGTGGGCCCAATCGCCCGGGGACTAGACTCGACGCATTAATTAATCCAACATATGTGTGCTTATCAAAGTTAATAATCTGCTTAAGCAACGTCAAGTGAAGTGAAGGGAAAAAAATGGCACAAAAATGATCTGCAGAATCTCAAAATAGATCAGGGTAATTGGTCAAACAGCTTCGCTATATCATACGCAACCCAGTTTAAGTGACATACTTCAGACTGAAATTATTTTTACACAGTTGGACTTCATTTCATCCATTTGGGAATGGATTGAATAGTGAATAGGAGTAATTTGCGTGTGAGTAATGTGTATTGTTCTTCCAAAAATCTATATTTTAGTGTCCTTTGTTGACCCTGAAGTCATTTCAAATTGGTGTGGAATATTTTGAAGGTCAATGTTAGTGCCCAACCGAACCTGGTTTCTCTCGAGGTTTTTTCCTTCACTTTCATCAATTGGTGAAGTTTGTTTCTCACCGCTGTCGCCACTGGCTTGCATTTGGAATTTCAGCAGTGAAAATTAAACCACAATGAACTGAACTAAAATGAACATAAACTCTGAAAACTAAACTGACAGTTTTAATTTACTATAATCTTCTATGTTAAGCTGCTTTGACAAAATCTACATTGTAAAAGTGCTAAAAAAATGAAGATGAATGGGGTAAGGGATATTTATAAAAAACTGCATATTTAGATACATTTTTTAATAATAAAAAATGTATATATATATATATACCTTAATCTTGTTTTGATGAAATAAATGTAGAATAATTCCTGATCCTGACGTTAAGGCTCCAAAAAAGCATATTTTACTCAATAATGATTAACTACACTCTACTTGCTCCAAACCTGAATTCATTTTTTCTGTTGAACACAGAAAAATACATTTTAAAGAATGTTGGTTACTGTTGACTTCCATATATATATATATATATATATATATATATATATATATATATATATATATATATATATATATATATATATATATATACATATATTATATATGATTTATATATATATATATATATATATATTTTTTTTTTTTTTTTTCTTACTGTGGAAGTCAGTAGCTAATGGCTAAAATATGGTGTTCAACAAAAGAAAGAAAACATAGAGGTTAGAACCACTTGAGGCTGAGTGAAAAGTGAAGTTTCTCTTAAAAACATCTCTTTAAAAATAAAAAGAGTGAAAACTTTTTGGGGGTTTCCAAGCAGAATGTTTCATTAATTAATTCGTTAAATATTTCAATTTTCCAAAAACTTTGATGGAATGAAAAGATTCTATCAATAATTGAAGTATTAGTTTAACCAATGATGAAAATTCTGTTATTCATTTTTCACCCTCATACCATTCCAAACTCCTCAGACCTTTTTTCATCTTCAGAACCACAATTAAGATATTTTAGAAGAAATCTGAGAATTCTTGCAAAACAGACAGTATGCCTTCAGTGGTTCAATCAAAATATTATAAATCTAAGAGTATGTGTTTGTGAACTCATAAAACATAAATAATGACTTTATTTAACAGTATTTGTCAGTATAGGGGGCACATTTATGTATAGTAAATAAGTAAGTTTGTGATGTGTATTCATATAGCACATTAATTGTGTATGGCCATACAGCCAAAGCACTTCACAATCATCAGAGCGGGGTCTCCCCACTCCACCATCACTGTGCAGTATCTACTTGGATGATTCAATGGCTGCCACAGATCCACGGCGCCTGTGCGCTCACCACACACCAGCTATTGGTGGAGTGGAGAGACAGTGATAGAGCCAATTTGGTGGATGGGGATGATTGGGAGGACATAATGGATAAGGTCTGACACCCGAGGTTATTACCTCAGATAGTGCTTTGTTTCCAAAAGAGAAAGTTGAACATTGCTTATTAATGTGCACCCTATACTGACACTGAGTTGCTGTCTATGGAGGATAAGGGAGCTCTCAGATTTCATCCAAAATATCTTAATTTGCATTCCGAAAATGAACAAAGTCCTCAGGGGTTTAGAACAACATAAGAG
This sequence comes from Danio rerio, assembly GCF_052040795.2. Classification (NCBI taxonomy): domain Eukaryota; kingdom Metazoa; phylum Chordata; class Actinopteri; order Cypriniformes; family Danionidae; genus Danio; species Danio rerio. The sequence goes on from NC_141031.1 coordinate 35,454,957, forward strand.
TGAGTAAATAATAACAGATTTTTAAATTTATTTTATTTATTTTTTGAACCATCAATAGCAACAAAAAAAAACTTCTATTTTTAAGAGTGTGAGAAATTGCAACCAGGCACAAAAAAAAAAAAATAAAATAAAATAAATAAATAAAAAAATAAAAATGGCCCTGTTAATGAGGCTTAACATACATCACTAGACACGGTCTGGGCAATTCCATCTGTCGTTGACTGTGTAAACTTCACAAAACCACCACGGGTCACGTATGACGGAAAACAAAGAGGCCGATTTTTGCATTAATATTGCAGCCTACATCTGGAGCTGTCAGGTTTGTTTTATGAACTCATATGTGAAAATCTCTCAAGCACTGTAAAAGTATATTAATCTACCACTGATGTTCTTGTGATATTGGATGTGATGCTTTACAGCCATTGTGGCCAGTTTAAAACACTGTCTCTCCTTAAATTTGATTGCTTTCATAAAGCGTTTTTTTTTTGTTTTGACTAGGCATAAAGCAGTCTCATTTTCCTGATGAGATAATTTCTGAAGCATTTAAGACAATATAAGAAATTAAAATAAGCTAAAAAAGAACAGAATAAAACAAACAACAAACAGACAAAAGTGTATGTATGTATGTATATATATATATATATATATATATATATATATATATATATATATATATATATATATATATATATATCTGACTTCAAAAGTAAGTGTATATATATATATATATATATATATATATATATATATATATATATATATATATATATATATATATATACTTTTGAAGTCATTTTTGAGAGAGAGAGATTTTTTAACATTTTTAAAAAATAATAGTTTTAATAACTCTTCTAATAATTGATTTATTTTATCTTTGCCATAATGACAGTAACTAATATTTTTATAGATATTTTCAAGACACTTCTAATTAGCTTAAAATGACATTTAAAGGCCTAACTATGATAATTAGGGTAACTACACTGTTATCCCTAAAGTTGTATTAATTCAAAATACTTAGATTCAATAAACATAAAAACCAACTTTTTTGCTTAGTTATCCATTTTGTTTAGTTTATTGTACGATTTGCATGATATTTTTGATTCTACTGGAATGTTTAAATTGAATGTACTTAACAAAGCTTATTTTAGTCTATTGGTAAAGGAGTGATGAGCAAGGGGAAATGTGATTGGCTCTTTGTCTTTGGACTGACGTCACTGGTGAATACAGCGTGAGCGCGCATTTTCTAATGGCTGCTGATCACTGTGAGTACGATTTCATACTTTTGTCTCAAACAGTCCACATTGTTTTACTTTAATAAACAAAATATGTAACCGTTAGCAAGAAAACCACATGTAAGATTAAGCTGTGTCTGACGTTAGGATCATGTTATTGTTCCGGTCAATCGCAACCCCCATTGCCACATTTATTAACAGTTCTAAGACGTGAAAAGTGCAAAGACGTGCGTAATAGGATCATGATAGATCATATATTATGTTAAAAAAAAGTTAATGTAAGTTTTGCCTGTGTTAGCGTATTCATTTATGCCACGTATAACCGATCACGGCCGCCGCATTTCATCTATATAATTCGTTACAGTTAACGTTACTGTACGTGAAAACATGCTTTATGAGGTCGTCACGTGTAAAGTTTAATATTGATGCTGTATTCGATGAGTCATCCGCGTTATCTTTTGAGTAAACTGATTATTTTTTTAGTGGTGGTTATGTGTCGTCAGATGTTTAGCATAACATAACCTGAGCTGTTTTTAACGTTTTTTTTTCTTTCTTGTAAGTAAAGTATTAACTGACTAGAATACATTGAGATTTGCCCCTTCGGAAATACGAATTCATGTTAGTTGGCAGTTTTTAAAGATATGCAACCTCGTGCTCATCAGTCTTAGCAAGTGAATTTTCAGTTAATTAGAATGAAAGCTAAATAATTAACTGTAGCTCTCTAATTCTTTTGATTAACAATAGCTGTTTGTGGGAAATTTGGAGATAACAGATCAAATTATGTAAATGTGTTTTGTCAGCTAGTAATCTAATGTATATTTTTGTAACTGTAGATTGCAGAAAGATCAAAGCAAGGCCAACCAGGATGAGATGAAAATGTAAGTATTGCTCATTTGCTTGTGACAAAAGATGGTACTTATTAAAACATTGCAGATTTAAACATGGGAGCTATGCAAAAAGCCAGCCATTTCCATGCATATATCAGGAATGTATTTGTAATGAAATGAGTACAGTATTGATAAACATGATAACATGCTAATTTGACAGTTGTTTAATTTTGACATTTCTCTGATGTTAATAAACTTTTTTGTGTTTTAATACTACAGGTGTATCAAGAGTTCAACCAGATAGTGTGTATATTAAGCAAGAATTATATTGGTCTCTTGATCATCACTGCCCACAGCTGATTCAGATCTTCAGGTCAAAGAGAGGATTCACTGGACAGATTTTTATCTTCTACAAAATATCAAGGTTTGTGTATGCCATTGTTTGTACATGCCTTTGACATAAATTGATGCCATTGTGTGCTGAATTCTGAAATTTATATAATTACTTTAGAAATCCTCAGTGACAGAGACTAAATTTTAATACATGAAAATGCCCTTTCTCTCATGTTGACAAATGATACAATGTTGTTTCTCTGCAACACCTCAGGCGTCTGACCTCACTGACATGCCATGTGTTGCCATTTGAGTGCTTCCAGTAGTTGTTGGTGATGACCCAACAGTTCTTCAAAGCATGTTTTGTAAGTATCCTTAATAAAAGTTTTTGTATATTAATCTAAGTTTTTTTGCATTATGTTTCTTAATGTGCATTTATGTTAGCAATAAAAATAAATAAATCACCCAAGCAATGTCTTATTGTAGTTCATTAATAAATAGAATAATGATCAACATGAAATTTGAATTCATGTTATAACTCCTTTGAAACTCTAAAATGATAAGTAGAATTATATAAAGTCTTTAGTAGTTTAATTATATCAAATCTTTTTATGCCGTATGCAATGACTTGTATACAAAAATATTTGTAGTATTTTTATATTTGATATATCATTGAATACTGGATATGTTTGGGTATACAATTAACAAATTATGCTTGCATACAACTAAAAAACATTACATACAAATAATATATATTAAAATCAAATGTACACCTCTAAGATATATTTATGTTATCTATTTATTGTTGTCAGGCTTCAGATGATGGAGACTCAAATCAACATGTGCCCGTTGGAATTCTTAACCAAGAAAATTAAGATGTGGCTCTGCAACCCCTGTCCTTCCACCTCCACCCATTCTCTGGGAATCATCTTGGAGGGAAATGTTGTAATGGACAATATAGACAATATACCCCAGGCCAAGTGTCTTTTTGGATCAACCTATGCACTGCACCTAGGCTACACAAAATGCATGGACAATACCCTTCTTTTTATTCAACAAGTTTGGGTAAGAAGATGCTGAAGGGTAAGATTCTGGCTGTTAAAAATCAACTTGTCATGTAAACTGGTACAGAAAAGGCATGTTCCTTCAGGCTTGCTGTCCTAACTGTGAGATAAAAAAATTAAAACTATGCTTTAGTGTTTGGCAAGTGTAAATATTCCATAATGTTACAATGTAATAACATCCTGTGGTTGTTTATTTTTTGGATATGTTTGTAAAAATGTATTAAAATATTTTAAACAAGTGTTTTAATAAGATTTATAACAATAAATATTGACTAATTGTTATACAAGGCATTTTCTAGTTTTGTCACTTGTTTCGGAGTGATATTTCTAAATGATTTTAAATAAACTGTAAAGTAAATTTTTATTCTTTGTCCTTGTTTGTAATTAGGGGTATTTTCATTAAATCATTTATTGTGAATAGCTAAGGTTAAAATTATTTCTGTCATAACATTCAGGTCAAGATTTTATGTTTTAAGTTTATACAGGTTGATTGAACTTAAAAAATTTATGGAAACTCGCTGCCCTAAAAAAGCTAATTTCGTCTTGTTGAAAAAACAATACTTTTTAGGTTTATTGTACCTAAGATTTAAATATTGTTGTACTAAAAACCTTTATTTCAGTCAACTAAATATTTAATTAAATGCATTTGAAATCTTAAGTACAATAAACTTAAAAAGTGTTGTTTTTTCAACGAGACGAAATTAGCTTTTTTAGGGCAGCGGGTTTCCATAAATTTTTTAAGTTCAATCAACCTGTCCGGGCTTACAGTGTAGGCAGGTTAGGGTAAATAGGCAAGTTATTGTATAATGATGGTTTGTAGACTATAGAAAAAATATAGCTTAAAGAGGCTACTAATTTTGACCTTAAAACGGATTTAAAAATCTGCTTTTAATCTTGCCAAAATAAAACAAATAGGACTTTTCCCAAAAGAAAAAAATATGATCAGACATACTGTGAAAATGTCCTTGCTCTGAGGTGAGCTAAAAGGTCTTATTAGTAAATATTAGTGAGAAATAGTTTGCTACAAAAGCTATTATGGTAATATTCATAAAAAAATAACTTTATTAAAACAAATTTTGTATTTTAGTTTAGAGTTATTAAACATTTATTAAGAGATGAACATAATTTAAGATGATTAAAATACTAGTAGGTTTAATAAACAGTTTAATGCAACTAACTAATGTTGACAAATGAATTCTTATTGTAAATGACTAACAAACAATATAATAAATAAAATATATCAAAAACATAATTAAAATTAGAATAAAAATGTTTCTGTCATTATTTCAGATATCTAACCTAAAAATATTTATATTTGAAAACAAATCTCGTATTAACTCTTTAAATGCTATTATGCAAACACTGTGGATACACTCAAAAAATATGCTTTCTGTAGATTTAAGCTACATATTAAAAATGAACTGAAACAACACAATTATTGAGGTTTTTTGGATAACTCAATTTAACGTTCAATCCACTTAAATTTGTAAAAACTAATTAACTAAGTTAACTTATAACTTAATTTCTTCATGTTGTCTTAACACAAATTGATTGTGTGGAACCCAACATTTTTTACAGTGCAATTATTGAGTTTTTTATGACAACTTAATAGTTTTATGTACAATCAACCTAAATTTGTAAAAACGAATATGTTAACTTAATTTCTCATGCTGTCTTAACAAAAAACTTTGTAAAACACACTGAATATTCTTGAAATAATTAATAAAGTTTAAATAATAAACAGTTATCTATTTATTCGATATAATAATCTATACATTCGCATTTGTACACAGCACCTTGTAACCTTTATATTCATAACAATCTGTATATTCAATTCAACATCCAGATTTCTCGACAAACTGCATCTGTTTAATGTTTATCATCTTTTTTTTTCCTATATTTATTTTGTGTTGTCACTTGTCACTTTATGTACACTGGAAGCTTCTGTAGCCAAAACAAATTCCTTGTGTGTGAAGCACACTTGGCAATAAACTGATTCTAATTCTGATTCTGATTATCAATATAATCACAATATAATAAAATAATATATGCACATCTAATAAGTTGAAATAATTAATAATTACTGTATTTTGAATACCGCCTTTAAAGCATCAATGCATATTCATACTCACAATATAAGAATAAAATCAAACACCATTCCTTTTTTTTCCATGCAAAAACATTTTTTCCAACCTTTATGTCAAAGCGTTTAAACAAATGATAAGGTCAGATGCAAAAGATCATAAAGAACAAGTATGCAACTCGAGCCCCTCCGCGCCATGGCTAACCTCCAATTACCAAAGTTTTTCTCCATCCGCTTCGCTAGTGAGGTAAAAATTAGCTCCTTATGGATTAATACCTCCTAATTTCTCCATTCCAGCACAGGCCAGTGGGAGAATCAGCCCGGATAGCATTTAGCGCACGTCTAATAATGAGTTTTCATTTAAAAGGAGAGGGAGATGATGAGCGAGCGGCCAATGAGAACAGGCTAAAACGAGTCTCCGGCTCCGGCGGGTCCCTTCTTAATCATGATCACACTGTACGGCCATTACTTATACAAACAGAGCATAATTAGTCAGCGCTGCGACGGGGCGGTGGGCTAATGTCACAGATTTATGGTTTGCTCCCTCAGAAGGCAGAGGACACAGTGTCGTTATGACTCTCAAATATCATAACCGCCAAACCTGGGGCTAACGAGGTTTCAGCTTAATTACATGAAACAGAGGTGTGTGTGTGTGGCTCTAAATGAACACATACTGACTCGAGGACTGCTCAATTTAAATGAAACAGAAAAGTCTTAATGAGTGTTTAAAAACAATGCATTGTATAAAATCCCTTCCTTACACAAATCGATTAAGTTAACCTGATAGTTTTTACAATTTTAAGTTAATTGAACAAAAGCTTAAGCTGACCCAAAAAAACTCAAGAATTGTGTTGTTCACTCTCAGAATTAAATGTACGGGAGCTGTCACTGGGGTGGTACCTTTCCAAAAGGTACAAATTTGTACCTTGAAGGTCTACATTACTACCTCTAGGGTACATATTAGTACCTAAAAAGTACAAAAATCTTCCTCTTTAAATTTTTAGGTACCAATATATACGTTTAAGGTATCAATCTGGACCCTTTATGTCCATATTGATAACTTTGAAAAGGTACCACCCCAGTGACAGCTCAAGTATCTTTACTTCTAAGAGTGTTTGAGGTCATTTTAAATGAGTAGTCAGTACAAACAGCAAAACAATTATTTTAAGTGTCTATTTCTAGTAGTCTGGTTCATATTCATAAGTATTGATGTCTTAAGTAATAGTTTTTTAGTTCTTATTCTTAACAGTGTTAGGCTATCTATTTTAAGTCTGTCTTTTTTTGTAATAAAAATAAAATGTATTACTATTATTTATTGCATTTATTGTCTTGAAAAAATAATTAACTCAATTAGATAAAATATGTGGCTTACACTATTTAAAATGAATAGTCAAATGATGTTTAAATTGAGAGTTAAATTCTGTAATTAATTAATTATTACTATTATTATTATTATTAGTTTAGATTTTCTGTTTTCATTGTAATTGTTAAGTTCATTAGTTTAGTTGTTTTGTCATCATTTTTATTTATTTTTTGTTATAATTTTTTATCTATTATTGCACATGCATGTCTCAATTAAATAAAATCGTTGTTTACACTAATTTGGAAAGTTTTAAAATAAGAATGGAGGTCAATAATAAATTTCTTCTCATTATAGTTTTTTTCAACCCAGACTCATTCTGATTACAAACCCTATACAGTTGAAGTCAGAGTTATTAGCCCCCTGAATTATTAGCCCCCCTGTTTATTTTTCCCCCATTTTCTGTTTAATAGAGAGAAAAAAATATTTCAACACATTTCTAAGCATAATAGTTTTAATAACTCATCTCTAATAACTGAATTATTTTATCTTAGCCATGATGACAGTACATAATTTTTGACTAGATGTTTTTTAAGACACTTTTTAAAATGTTTTTAAGACACTATGCAGCTTAAAGTGACATTTAAAGCCTTAACTAGATTAATTAGATTAATTAGGCAGGTTAGGGTAATTAGGCAAGTTATTGTATCACAATATTGTTCTATAGACTATCGAAAAAATATATCTTGAGGGAGCTAATTACTTTGACCTTAAAATGGTTTTTAAGAAATGTAAAACTTATTTTATTCTAGCTAAAATAAAACAAATAAGACTTTCTCCAGAAGAAACAATATTATCAGACATACTGTGAAAATTTCCTTGCTCAGTTAAACATCATTTGGGAAATATTTAAAAAAGAAAAAAAATTCAAAGTTTAAATAAAAATAATTCTGACTTCAACTGTACATTTCTGGAGACCATTTCAGATTTTACCACATTCTCACCGTTTTACTTGTGAATTTATTTTTTTGGCTTCTGTTTTTGTTTTACCCACTTTCTGGAATCGCTCTTCACCGGACTCGAACCTCATCATGCTGGTCAACTCCTCTTTACATCTCAAGTCTGCTGACATACACTTAGAGCTAACTGGACAAACTGGGTAACAGCGAGAAAGCGTCCATATGGAAGTCAGTGATCAGCTGGTAAGCATGAAAGGAACAGCGTCATTTGGCACAGAAGTGTTTGTTTCAAAGAAATGCAGCCATACGTACTTCTGGCGTAATTCATGATCTCCAGAAATGTATATAGAGGTAGGTTTTCAAAATGAGCCTATGTTGATTATTTTATATACAAAACCATTAAAACCCACAAAAATGTGCAGTGCAAGTACAGCAGACTTCCAGGACCACTTCTGTGAGATGACTCAAATGAATCACAATGAATCACAATATTGAACTGAGCCATTTAAAAAGACCTTTCTTTCTTTCTTACTTTCTTTCTTTCTTTCTTTCTTTCTTTCTTTCTTTCTTTCTTTCTTTCTTTCTTTCTTTCTTTCTTTCTCTCTTTCTCTCTTTCTTTCTTTCTTTCTTTCTTTCTTTCTTTCTTTCTAAAAAAAAAAAATAAAAAAATGCCGGACAGAGACTTCTTCTCTCGACCTCACAACATTTCCGCTGCCACACAAAAAAACCCTCGCACAATGTCACAAAATGAAACTTTGTGTATTAGGAATGAACGCTAATCCCTTAAATCTCCTATAATAAAGGAAACGAAAATCCTAAGCTCCTGATATTGCCCTTAAAAAGATTTGCAGCCTTTCCGTGGGATTGCGCAAGCTTAGAGGACTAAATTGCTTTAAGCATCGCGTTTGAAAGTGTGAACAAGTGAGGTGAGGACACAAAAAACAACAACGCCAACAAGACTGATACATGAATGATAAGGCTCACGCTATTCTCCAGATTGCTCAGGCTTCTAATTTCCCTCTCCAAATGTTTCTTCTGACATTCACATGCATCAATTGGGTCGTGCTTATTCAGTTAGAGAACAAAGGCTGTTGCAGGAGAGGGACTATTAATGAGGGTGAACAAAAAAAACAACAACAACCCAACAACAACGTCGATTGCAGGGTGATGAAATAATTATCTGTAACATCAACAAAAGGCTTCCAACTGACATTCAGAGTTGCACACTTTCACGCAAGAAAGTAGGTTTTATGGAAATAAAATGATTAAACTTTAAAACAAGGTTCAGTTGTTTTATCTTAGTTAATGTATTTATAACTAAAGCCAACTAAATAAACAGTACTAGTCAGTAGCAATTTCATAATCATAGTTTGTTAATTTTTAATATATTAATGCATTTTAAGAGGAAATAGGCTCATTTTACAACGTATGTAGAGTAAAACAGTTGCGTTTTGTGACATTTTTGAATCCATTCAGATGGGTCTGGTAGGAACACTTTTAGCTTAGCTTAGCATAAATAATTGAGGCGGATTAGACCATTAGCATTGCAATGAGGTTATGCAAGGCTGTTACCTGGTTATCAGCTGGACACTTTTAGATTTTTGGGATTTTTAGGTGTTGCGTAATATCACTGTGCTTGCTGCAGCCATGATACAGCAGCAAAGTTCCTTGATTATTACACCAGAATGAAAGTATAGTTCTAGCCATTTCGGTCTAGAAAATAGTAACCGTAATATATGTGCAATTTATACATTGCAATTGGGAGGTTCAACTTTTTCGGTAATGTTATATTGTATAATACAGGCTTCGATAAATCTAATTATGTATTTATTCAAATTACATCTAATTTATTCATAAATGTATTTAAGTGTTCTGTTGGATAGGCTATTTAGTGTATTCTGACCTGATTAGCTATTTCCGGCTTACTTTAGGACAAACTATGCAAACTAATAATCTACTTTGACATTACTTTTAGGTTTTATGCAGAAACAAGCAGCTTTTTTTTGAGAAATCTCAAAGTCTTGATGAGTCTTGTGAACTCTCACAGTGTCTATTGGTGCTCTGAATCTGCTGGTTTCAGACTGTTGATTTTTTTCTTGCATTGACTGATTGGTGCTATTATGCATTCACCTTGGTATGTGGTTGTTTAAGTGTTATAGGGTTGGTCAAATTGATATCTACAGTATTATTTTAATTATTAACATTATTATTTAAAATACAGTTCAGAGTGTTCTCAGATACATACAGTTGAACATACAGTTTTCAGATTCAATGCGACCCCCATACACCTTGTTTTGACGTCCTTTAGGGGGGATCAAGGTATAATTAGGGGGTCAATCCCCTTAAAACTGTAATTCGCATCCTGATAGTAACTTTTAATTTACCATCTAGATAGAACTACAAAAGAGTCAAGCTTTAAATAAAAAGATTATCAATTTTTTTTCAGTTTTTAAGCAGGATGCTAATGGTTTAATCTGATTCAATAATGTATGCTAAGCTAAGCGCTCCAGGAAGACCAGCTGAATACAATGGAAATTGTAAAAGTTGACTGTAAAAAGTGAAAAGATAAATATTTATTTATTTTTCATTTTATTTTACTTTATTTTTTCATGAAGTACTAATTTCCCAGTGATGGGTTGCAGCTGGTGCATAGAACATATGCTGGATAAGTTGGCAGTTCATTCCGCTGTGGCGACCCCGTAATAATAAAGGGACTAAGCTGAAAATGAATGAATGAATGAATGAATGAAGTACTAATAAACAGTTAATATCTAATAAATAATAGACAGGTATTAAGCCAGTAGCTAATACTGGGAATTGTTATTTGAAAATTATTAGTTATTTGACCAAAGTGTTACCAGTCTAATCAACATTAACTTAGGAAACCTTATTGTAAAATGCTCTCGAAAAAAACTCCTTTTATGAATCAGCGCTCGCTTCCTCATTCTGTGCTGGATTAAAACATCTTTTTGATCGATAAAATTGAGATGCAAGCCATTAAACATCAATTAATCACATTTAGCAGACAGATGTGATATAGAAATATGAACCAACAGTCTCCCATATGGTACCTGTTTAGGTCCTCTGCGTTCAAACACGTTAATTAGAGTTCTCCGTCGAGGCTAGTCCAACCAGCTGCTGTTCTCAACCACAACACAGTGCTAATGTGGCTTTTACAATCAAACCGATTCTCCTGAAATTTACAGTGTGGGATATTATTTTGTTTGACACTAAATGAATGAATGTACTGAATTATTAGCCCCCCTGTACATTTTCCCCCCCAATTTCTATTTAACGGTGGTATGATTTTTTTTCAACACATTTCTAAACATAATCATTTTAATAACTTTAATAATTTCAACTAACAGATTTATTTTATGTTCACCATGATGAAAGTGCATAATATTTTACAAGAGATGTTTCAAGATTTTCTATTCACTTTAATGTAATACTTAAAGGCTTAATTAAGTTAATTTGGCAAGTTCAGGCAATTAAGCAAGTCATTGTATAACAATAGTTTGTTCTGTAGATAATCAAAAATAAAGCTTAAGGGGGCTAATAATATTGCCCTTAAAATGGTTTAAAAAATAATAATTCTAGTCAAAATAAAACAAATAAGACTTTATCCAGAAGAAAAAAACACGATAAGAATTACTGTGAAAATTCCCTTGCTCTGATACACATCATTTGGGAAATATTTGAAAGAAAGAAGGCTAACATTTTTGAAATCAACTGTACATTCCTAAATAACTGGAACACATGCAAACACACATCTCCTTAGGACACTGTTAGCTTGAGGTGGTATTCGGTATGCTAAATGTTTAGATAGGTATCTTAATAGCAGGAATATTACCTTGATGGCCTATGAAAAGGCTCTTCAGTGCTCCCAGAAGCTCTGTAGAAGTCAATAGATGCGGGGTCTTATTGTGTTTCAGAGCGTTACAAATCTGCAGCTTTATTCTGTTATTGAACAATGCTGTCCGAGTCCTGCTACCATTGTTTAAGTCACGAGAGTCATCGCTTCAGCCCTGGTAAATTCCACTGTTGGCGAATTGTGATCGTTATAAGGGAAAGGTGCTTGGGACACGGTAGGTCAGCCACTTTCATGCTCACAGGGTATATATCTGCCGTATGTCTTGCCTCCTGCTTTCTGGAAAACAAGTGATTGCTTTTGATGCATGCTCTGATCAAAATTGGATTTGCATAAAGTTCATTTATGTGTGTGCGTGATAAAAAGTGAGTAACTGTTCAATGATTTTGACTGATGAGTTGTTTCGCCACTGCTGAGAGGTAGCAAAAAACAAAGGTTGATTAAGAGGATTCATGACTAGTGTAGTTTTTATTATTGGGTAGTATTTAAAGGTTTTACTTTTTTTTTTTTTCGTTCTAATTTTTGTCATTTTGGTTGTTTTTTTGTCAAGAATTTTGATTCTTGTCAAGATTTTTTATTTATTTTTTTTAAAATATGGTCTAAAGTTTTAAGGAATTTTTGATTGTATTTTTATTTTATTTTATTTTGTTTAATTTTATTGTAATTATAAAAACACATTTATTTTCCAGTCTTAGTTTATTAATTTAGATGTATTTTTGTCACGATTCTTGATATTTTTATTATTTAAAATGTGGTCTAAACAGCTTTAAATAATTATTTTTTGTATTTATATTTTATTTATAGCGGCATACTTTATATATGGTTGTAATTTACATTCTAATTTAGTACTTTGAATGTATTTTTGTTGAAATTCTAGATGTTTTCATTATTTAAAATGCGATCTAAACAGTTTTAATTATTATTTAATTTTAAATTTATTTTATTTATAACAGCATATTCAATTTTTGGAGTTAATTATCATTCTTATTTAGTAGTTTGTACATACTTTTTTCAAAATTTGTAATATTTTTATTATTTATATAATTTTTTTATGTAATTTAAATAGTATAGTATTGTGGTTGTTTTTGTCAACATTGCTGATATTTTTTTATTTAAAATATAGTCTAAACTATTTCAATACATTTACTTACATTTTTTTTATTTAATTATAACAACATATTTATATCTTGTTATGGATTTTCTACTTCTGTTTAGTAGTTTGTTTGTTTGTTTGTCAATCTTCTTATTAGTTTTTTATATACTCTAAATAGTTTATTGTTATTTCATAATTAAATTAAATTAAATTAAATTAAATTAAATTAAATTAAATTAAATTAAATTAAATTAAATTAAATTAAATTAAATTAAATTAAATTAAATTAAATTAAATTAAATTAAATTGATAACAGTAGACATAGGCAACACAAACAATATATCTACTATGTGCTCACATTTCCTTTAGCTTTCTGAAAAACAAACCCTGATTTGCACCTTGAAGTTCATCTCCAAGTGTGCAAAAACAGAAAGTGTGATTAACTATTCAGTGACTTTGACTGATGAATTGCCTCTGCTGAGGTATCAAAAAAAAAGAAAAAAAAGAAAAGAAAAAGAAAAAAAAGAGAAGATAAATCAGAAGGGATTCGCCGACCCTTCAATTTGTCTATGTTGTTAGTTGCATTTTTCTCTTGACTGCAAATCAATTACATTATTGTGACACGTCTGTTATTGTCGGAATTGATAGAGAGCAAATTCGAGAGTTTATATGGCTAAATCAGATGCACAGTGACAGCGCTAGCTCAAAAAAAAGAAGTAGCTAGGAAACTTGTCAGACATGAAAAATACACTGACGTCTAAAACTGTAAGATTTATGTGGTATTAATGCATATTTGAGTCGCTTTAAAGGAAGACAATGACAGTGATTACTCTTGCTGACAGTCGGCTCACGAAAGCATTGATGACAGAGCTGAGTCTATTCCTGTGAAACTCTGGAAGAAATAAAAACGGCTTCCGGAGGTTCTGCAATATAAACTTCAGTAAGATAAATTTAGGAGATTATGGAGTTTTGCATGAGTGAAAGTCATATAGAAGTGTTTTGCAGAAATGAATGGATCAATGCACACAGACCGTGGTTTCACAAAGTAGGATCAAAACTTTACTATTGGTTAGACTGAAGAAATGTAATTGAAATATAAATAATAGATTTCAAAAATGTAATTAAATCATTGGATCAACAAACTTATTTCCTACTGCTCCCCTGAGGAAATACTGTTCAGTGTCAGAGGATCACCAAAGACTTTTGAACAAATTTGAGGACCTTTTCTGCTGTATCTACCTTTCTTAGTGGCATGCTTTAGGGTTTATATATTTATATAAAATGTTTGCTTATTATTACATTTTGTATTATTTATTATTATATTTATTATGTTTTATATTATTATTAATAATGTTAATTATTTATTTATTTATATTTCTTTGTTATTAAGTTTTCTTTCTTTCTTTGCTTTTAGAGGGGGAAAAGTCTGTTAAAGTCTGTACAGTGTGATTTGATTTAAATATATTTGAAAAAATTGAAAAATAAAATGTGTAAGCTGAAATATTAAAATGACTGAAGCTAAAAGCAATAAACCAACTTAGCAAAAATATGTAATAGTTTTATTAAAAAAAAGTTATGTCAAAGTATGTAAAAGTTTTATGTGCAATATCATTTCTATAGTTTTAATAAACTTTTATATTATTTTGAGTTTTAATATCTTGGCCTAAACAAAAATAAATAAATAAAAATATTTACAACTCTTTACAAGTTTATTATTGTTAATAATAATAATAATAATAATAATAATAATAATAATAATAATAATAATAATAATAATAATAATGATAATAATAGAATAAACATATACATAAATAAATACAACAATTTACAACTCATTAAATGTTTATTAATTGTTAATAATAATAATAATTATTATTATATAAATAAATACAAGTTTATTGTTAACAACAACAACAACAACAACAACAACAACAACAACAACAACAACAACAACAATAATAATAATAAAATATATGTATAAAAAATAAATCATGTAATATCAAACATGTAATATTTTAATCATAATCTTCAATATTAAAATTATTTTAAAATACAACAGTAAACGATGAATAAAATATAATTAAAATAAATAAAATAATTAATTAATACATAAATAAATAAATAAATAAATAAATAAATAAATAAATAAATAAATAAATAAATAAATAAATAAATAAATAAATAAATAAATAAAACCATCACTATTGAAAAGTGTACATTTTCTCCACATGCTATTGATTTAAACGAGCAAACATTTGAGTTATCCTAATATACGAGAATGTGCTTGCAGCAGTGTGTGTGTCTGTATTCTGTGGCTCCACCTTCTCAGTAAAAAGCTTGATGTCTTATACGGCAGTCATTTACACACATCTTTCTTTATCAGCATTACACAGGCCTGCTTTTCTCCACAGAAAAAAAGAAAGAATAAACCAGATGTGCAACTTAAGGAAAAGAGGTAAATGAAGCGTTCTGGAAAAGAATGACAAGAAGAAAGCCACGAGTGCTTATAATTTCCATTGAGCATCTGTATGAATAGCCCTGAAAAAGTGTAGAGATGTTTTTAAAAAAAGCACAATGGCGTCTAAACACGTTTTCTGCATTATGTGCGTATAAAACATGAATGACAGGAAATGACCTTTTTTGGGAGATAAAAAAAGAAGGGAAAAAACATTCAGATCAGTCAATATGAATTCTGCTAATGCCTGAGTGCCAGGAAGAGGAGGTTACTAGGCAACAAGTGGGGAAAGGGCATCAGTTAGAATGTCATTAATGAACTGATTTTGCTCCTTTGAAGTGGATGTGTTTAAGGATCACAGAGCCGGATGTGCACACAAAAATATAAATCAATCTGTTCAGGTATATTTTCAGAGTCATATTCATGTCTTGATTTACTTCCTACCTGAAGAAATATCATCAAATCAGATGGCGGGGAACGCACGCGAACCCATTTCTGTTTGCTTTTCTGTTTGATGCCATGAATGAAACAGGTGCGGGTTTTTAAAGACAACATTCAAATAAAAATAAACAGCTTTGATCTTAATGTGCATTACCTGCTTTAGTGCAACTTCGGGAGCTAAATGTAATTTTTTTTTTGTAAAGTAATGTAACTTCTAGGCTTTTGAAACTGAATTTTCTGTACCAGCGTAGGTGGGGGAAAATAATGTAAATTAATAATATCATAGCTTAATGAGTTTGATCCAAACAAGTCCCAGTGGATGACATTATGCCTGTTACAGTCCCAGCCCTGTCTTTGTGTCATGTGAGGACGCTGGACAATAGAGTTGAGGATCCGAATGCAGTTATATCAAGAGAATCGTTTAATAAGCACGGATCAAAACAGGAACAAACAGGTATATGCAGAGGAATACAAAGCGTGGTCGGTAAAACAAAACAGAACACAAGTACAAGCGGCTAACTACGTAAACAAAATAAAAACAAAACATAGCAAAGGTCAAACACGGTAAGTCAAGCAAACGTGTCATAATGTTCATTTAACCATAAAACAAGACGCAGCCAAAATGTGTGTGCGTGTGCTGTCTTTATAGTCCATCAAATCAGTCCATAATGATCCTCTGGCTGTGTGTTTAATCGTATCAGGAACTGGTGTGTGCGAGGTGCATGCTGGGAGTTGTAGTTCGTTAACCTTAACGTTATGATCTTAGGAGCAGTGATAGTCTTCACAATTTTAAATCACGTCTAAAGACCCATCTTTTTAAGCAGGCTTTTACTTAACAATTTTTTATCATGTTTTTATTATGTTCTTTTTCGCTATTGCGTTTTAACTTGTTTGGTCATTGATTGTTTTTAGTAATGTTTAAGTTGTTTAGCATGTCTGATGATGCTTACTGTAAGGCGACCTTGGGTGTCCAGAAAGGCGCCATTTATAAATAAAATGAATTATTATTATTATTAACATGGCATGTGTGTAGTTCTCTAGCGATCCGCAGCTGGTAATTCGGTGATGATCATGACCGTGCCATTTTAAAAATAAAAAGTTGGAGAAGCCTGGTTTTATATCTTTAATCCACATTTGTTTGCACATTTTAGGACATATTTCCAATCAGCTTGTGTTGATTTATTCACTAATTATTTCAATTGTATGTTAAGTTAAATTTGCAGCTCTGAATGGAAACATAAACTGGAAAATAATTATTTTGCTGCTTGTTCAAATTACTTATCTAAAATGAGTTAAACCAAAATAATTCTTAAGAGTTTTGTGGGGACAACTTAATTGTTTTATATTCCATCCACTTAAATTTGTAAAAGACAATTAAGGTAACTTAATCTATTTGTGTTTGCACAACATGAAGGAATTATGTGGAATCTAGCAATTTTACAGTGTAGGTATTAAAAATCAATGGCATTATGAATACGATTCAAAACATTTTCCACTAAGTAACACCGTTACATAAATTTACAAGTCACGTTGTAAATGTTATAAACGTAACTGTTGTGCAGTCTTTAAACACATGCACCTGATCAGTTTCCGAAGGCCCTTGCTGAATGAATCATGTATTGATGAATGAATCATGTTGCTGGCAGAGAAGTTAAACCAGGCTTGTAGAATCAGGATCTTAATCAATACGTCTGATCAGACCTTTCGCTTGACGCGTTTTGGAGTCTTGCTGTTGTTTCCCAGAGCTCTGCCTCCACCTGACTATTCAATTGTAAGCTTTGCAGCGGCGGCGGAGAATCAATCAGCCGTCGCTCTCAGGTAGTCTCAAAACTATAATGTGTGTGTGACCAAGCATCACAGCGCTTTGTTCCAATAGATAAAGTGGGTAAAAGAGATCTTGATTACTCTGGCCAAAAAAAAAAAAGATGACAAAAAAGTGAGGGAAATGGGTGACTGGGCTTGTGTCTGGAGAAATCTATCTGTTAGTGTTCTCATTCATCTTGATGGCAGTTGCTTGGCTTGCAAACGCTTTTAGAAACCAATCACCTGAGTAAATGTCATGTTACTAATCACTACGATGTTGATATTCTCGATGCTGATTGGATTAAGGCAATGCTGCAGATCTCTCATTGGTAATTTGAATGATATAAAAACATAAATTAGCAATATACGAAGAGGTAATTTACAAAAACAGATAATCTCTGTTTTTAAAACATTTCATTAATAAACTTTTAACTTTAATACTGTAAAAACTTGAGGAAAACTAGTAAAAAGCTCTAGTTTTAGTCTTTCATTCATTAATTTTTCTTTGGCTTAGTCCCTTTATTCATCAGGGATCGCCACAGTGGAATAAACCGGCAACCTATCCAGCATATGTTTTACACAGCAGATGCCCTTCCAGCTGCAACACAACATCCATACACACTGATTCACACACATACACTTCGGCCAATTTATTAGTTTAATTTTATAGCACATGTCTTTGGACTGTGGGGGACACTGGAGTACCCAGGGGAAACCTACGCAAATCTAAAACTTTGAAAATAATGTTCATTTATGTAACGTGATAAATAAAAAATTACTATGAAAAATTAAATAAATGCACGTTTTAAAATAAATAAAAACAGTAACAGTTTACAATACACGACATAATTTATCTGAATGTATTCACTAACATGAACAAATAATGAACAATACATTTATTACAGTATCTATTAATCTTTGTTAATGTAGTTACAATGTAATTGTTATTGTTAGTTCATGTCAACTAAAAGTGGATTAACTAGCACATTAATAAATGATAAATTAAAATTAATAAACGCTGTACAAACATAGTTCATAGTTTGTTCAAGTTAGTAAATACACTAACTATCATTAACTAAATGTCCCCTATTGTAGTCTTGTAAAAACATTAACTTAAAAAAATATATATATACTTTTTGTCATGGAGAACTACACGTCACTGAGGTGGACTACAAATACCTTCATGCACCTCACCAACACACACGTTCCACATTACGCTTGATTACTCACACACAGATGGAAATTCATCATGGACTGATTTCCTGCTCAATATATTCACCTTTCATACACACACACACACTGTGCTGAGTCTTGTTAAGCTGTAGCATTACAGTGGTTTCCTTGTTTGTTTTTCCGTGCTGTCTTTTCTGACCCTGGATTTGTGTATTGTTTATGCTGTTATCCATCTAGACCAATCTCTTCACATGTTACCCAACTACTTTTCTGGATTGTCCTTAAGCTGAATGTTTGCTTCCTTTTACACATGTTTATTTATGTTATGTTTAGTAAAGGCGCTGCATTTGGATGCTCAACTGCCAGAATCGTATTTGTTACACTTAGAGTATCCTCATAAAATGAATCACAATGAAATGTATCATTAAATATTTGTACATTTTTATTTTATTTTATTTGTACTTTTTTATGTATGTTGTCAGATTCAATCTAAATCTGCTAAAATTCTTTTAGATTTAATCAGTTAAAAATATAAACAAGATATAAATATATCTAGGGGCACGCAGTGGCGCAGTAGGTAGTGCTGTTGCCTCACAGCAAGAAGGTCACTGGTTCGAGCCTCGGCTGGGTCAGTTAGCATTTCTGTGTAGAGTTTGCATGTTCTCCCTGCTTTCGCGTGGGTTTCCTCCAGGTGCTCCGCTTTACCCCACAGTCCAAAGGCATGAGGTTCAGGTGAATTGGGTAAGGTAAAATTCAGGGGCAGAACTGACCCAACTTAAACTTCACACAATAGATAAAATCCAAAGTGTTTTACATTATTACAAAGCATTTACACATTGGATTCATTGACATTATTATATAAATCAGCAACTATTAACTATGCTATTAACTACTGGCTTATTACCTGCCTATTAATAAGATATTAACTGTTCATTAATAGTTATAAAGTATGATCTTTTTCAACATCCCTAATCCTACCCAAAACCAAACTTTTAACTTACTAACTATTAATAAACAGCTAATTAGTAGTTTATTAAGCTAGTAGCGTTAGATAATGGTTTATTAATACCATGAAATTGTGAAACTAAAGTGTTACCTTATTCTTGTTTGTTTTATTTATGTTTAACTAACAAATATCAATCACATAAAGCTTATTAGTTCAATTGTTAAAAGTATTTAATCCAAATGGATGGAAATTGTAAATGCAATCAGAATACATAAATCTTATTTGTTAGGCCTAAATATATTTTTGAGTGTAGTATCACTGCTACATAATAGTGATACTAAACAGACACTGACCTAAGGCAATCTAACCGACTAAACACTGGTTCGACTATTACAATAATTTATTTTTCTCTTTTTAGCTTCTTCCTCCCCTTTTGCTCCTTCAAACGAATTATCTGAAGCATTACAGTGGAAAAGAGGTGAGACAATTTGATTATCGCGCTCCAATCAAAAGCAATTAAAGGAGGTCATCTAGAACACTCACGCAGCAATCTAATGGGACCTTTCACACATACATAAACACACATTATCGCAGGTACACTTCTCGACACTTGGGTATAACGGGTCAGTGTTCGTAACTCACATATGTGCGTATTGAAGCGTGTGACGAACACATTCCAGGATTAGCCCTTGCTGGAGGCAAACTATACATCAATTAATCACCAATTAATACGCAGAAAAATACTTTTCTGCTTAATTAATACACAGCTCCCAATTTATAGAGACTAATTTATCAATTTCATGTTTGCACACGGCTGGGTGATGAAAAGAATGTAGGAGAGAAAAGAGGGAGTGATATAATAAAGTCTTCATTAAGTGCATTAAAAAACAAACAGTGCAATGTATGAGTAAGTTTAGTAAGACTATTACAATTACACGGTAAAACCCAACAGTCAATTTTATCAAATGAAATGAGTGTAGTTAACTCAAAATTTACAGAAAGGTAATTTTTTTCTATTTAAAAAGAGTTTGGAACTTTTGAAGTGTTGAAGGTAATAATTTAATTAAATACCTCAGTACTCAGACTAGTTTTTCAAATGGTTTGTTGCAATTGGTTTTCTTAAATGGTTTGAGTTGTCTTAACTTATTGGGTTTTACAGTTCTCGGTTTGAGTTCTCTTCATTTATCGGGTTTTACTGTTCTTAAATTGCTTCATTTACTTAAATGGATTAAGTTCACAGTACTCATTAGGATTATTATTTTTTATTTATTTATTTATTTATTTTTAATGGTTTGTTGCAATCGGTTTCCTCAAATGGTTTGAGTTACTTTAACTTTTTGGGTTTTACAGTGTAACAACAACAATTATCCCTCACATTCAATAAGCCAATATGCCTATATTCCAAACTGCATTTGAATCTATAGAAACTATAGTTTATAAAGTCTTGTCACCTATCCAAGTTTTAGAAACAACAAGTATTAACTTGACTTCTAGTTGATCATTTGGTATCAAAAGTATCTAATATGAAAGACAAAGGAATCTAGATTACACGTATTTTACCAAAATAAAATATAGTCATGCCTTGATTTTTAATCATTTAATTAGGACAGTAAGGTCTGACCCTGTTTAGACAAAATTCTTGTCACTTAACAAAAATTAATTACCGTAAAGAATATAAAGTCATGGTGCATTGAAAAAAGAATTAATATCATGTATGAGTCCCATGAGCTTGGATGACTGCATCCATACATTACTAAAATGACTGAAATATTGTATTAATAAAGTCATCTGGAATAGCAAAGAAAGCGTTCTTGCTGGACTTCCAGGGTTAATCAAAATCCTTTGGATTCATCTTCAATGCCTTCTCCTCCAACTTACCTTAGACATGCTTAATAATGTTTATGTCTTATGAATGGGCTGGCCAATCGTAGAGCATCTTGCCCTTTTTTGCTTTCAGGAACTTTGATGTGGAGGCTAAAGTATCTCCAAAAACTCTAACTACACATCAACCAGAACAGTACAATTATTATTATTATTATTATTATTATTATTATTATTGCAAAAAAATTATTTTAAATTTTTCATGATGCAAAGATTTGTGAACAGCCGACCAGTTTTCTCAACCAAATATAACTAATATAAATTGATATATTATTTTACAAAAGGCATTTCTGATACCATAAGACGCTTCATACATACAATGATCCAGAAATTAAATGCAAAAGCAAACTAATATATATTTGGAGGCCCTTAAAGCAACTGAAAATTCCCCAAATTAAAAAAAAAAAAAAAACTTGTTAATGAGGGTTTTATAATTATTATTTACTTTTAGTGCATTCAGGGATTGGCTTTTGAGTACAGGATACTTAAATTATTTCCCAAACAACTTATTTGTGGCACAGAGATCCCATTGGGAACCTGCCTATGATGCCTTAAAACACAGTCTAGGTAGACAGCTTGCTAGGATTTGGAACGGCGCTTGTGTTTGTTCTAAAAACAACTTGGTTCTGATCCAATTAAGAGCAGAGAGAACGAGAGAGCGAAAGGAACATGGCAGATAAAACTAACTCTTCTCTAAGGAGATCAAAACATGACACTAGATCCATGAGGGACTGTGCTTCTATTCACAACGTGCATGTCTTTCCAGTTATGATTCCTATGAATGTGTTTGCGCTAGAGGCTGAGCGTAATTAAAGTAGATGGAGAGAGAGAGGAAGATGAGCATTGTCCTCTACTACCCTCTGTTTTTTTATATCTGTGTGAACATAGTCTGGTCTTTCGGAGTGAATTATGACTTAATATAAAGAGCCGCAACATACACACACACACACACACACACACACACACTTATACAAGCATGAAATTCTCACAACTCCAAAATCTAGGAAGAGTGCATGTCTAAAAGGAAGCGAAAACATGAACAATAATATGAAAGCGTCTGATAAGACGTTCTATGATTAAGATCAACTGTCTTGTTCTCTTTTCATTCCCATCTCTGTATTTAATTTAGCCCCTATGAATACACAATTTGCCACCAGCAATAACAGTTGTAGGTTCAGCAGCTAGTTAATATTCCGGGCATGGATGTGTGTATCTTGAAATACATCTAAAGAGTGGATTCACAAGCAGGAGTACGCTTTCCTGAGGGGGTACTTAAAGTCCACATGAAATAGCATTTTACTTCTATAATGTGATACATTTGAGGTTTAAAAAAAAAAAGATGGTGCTTTTATCAATCACAAATTGATTGGAAAGTGGGTGTTTCGCACAGGATCGATTGAAATGGATGTGTAGTTGTTGCTTAACATTATTTTGCAATATGTTTACCTCATTCCTCTGGGGCTTAATCCAAGAAGGAAAGTCGTTTTATCTCTGTAATACTATTTGTTTTGTCTTTATTACTGTCTGCTAGGTATATGTTTAACTTTTGATGTTTTGGATGTTATTTTGTCACATGATATTCCTGTTTTTCGTAAAAAGACATGACTATCGTCAACCTGAAGTTACCGTTTCTGGTAAATGAAACTGTCAAAGGGTTAAAGATTGCTAGAAATTGAAAACAAAATCTGATATCAAGAGTGTAAAATTGTTAAACACATTTTGCTTAGTAAGAAAATTCCATTTCTTCGGTAAAGTGTATTAAAGCTTCATGTTGGATGGATTGATGGATGGATGGATGGACATGATAAAAAATAATAGTCTCTAATAATCCATACATGTGACCACGGACCATAAAACCAGCAAAAATGTCAACTTTTTGGAATTGGGATTTATGCATCAGCTAAAATCTGAATGAATAAACTTTTCATTGATGTATGTTTTGTTAGTATTGGACAATATTTGTGTCATGATCACCAGCAATCTGCAAAGCCCAGATCGCTGGGGATCATGCCACAAATATTGTATTGTATTCAATATAATGTATTGAAAACAAGCATTATAACCTGGACTACAATACTCCCACTATATGAACTACAAATCCCAGAAGTCATTGTTCCAATCACTACTGCCACAGCTGACAGTTATCTGGACACTGACACACACTGACTATATTCCACTTTCAAACACACACACACACACACACACACACACACATACACACAAGTTACTGAGTCTTGTTTTCCGTGGTGTAACATTACACAGCGTTTTTTTTTTTTTTTTTTTATTTGTCTTGCTGTGTTTTGATCCTTGCTTTGTTTTACCGCCTAGCCTGGCCTTTTGCCTGTATTTTAAACGCTCATTTAAGATTATCTTCATGCTACTGTTTGCTCCGGTTTTTGATTATTGCCTGCCCAATTTCTCTTAATAAGCTGATTCAAATGTCATCACTCGATTGTAAGGGCATAATCAGTGGTTATCAGCTGATAAATATGGGTAGGTTCAGAAGGCTGTTATCATCCATCCACATGGTTGATCAGCTATATATCACATATGGCAGTGGTCGGAAGTTAACGAGAATTAGTTATATTATTTATTAAACTTCTCATAATTGTATTTTATTAATGTCTACCCCTACCCTAAACCCAACCATCACAGTAATGTAAAAACAGATCTGGATCTGGAGTCTTCTCTGTTAGTATAGCTGAATCACTATGTGGATGGATGATAAGGGCTCCGAGGGCTCAAAAAATCTAAATACTGAGAAAAAAAATCTCCTTTAAAGTTTGGGTTATCATTAAGTTCTTATAATTACATATTACTAATAAAAAAGAGAAGGCTTTACAGTATAAATTTACAGAAAGATACAGACAAAATACCTTAATCTAATATGGTCTTTAATTAATATTCAAATGGTGTAAAATAAAAATCTATAATTTTGACTCACACAATGGATTTTTGGCTACTGGTTTTGTGGTCCAGAATCACACATCATCAAATTGAGATCCTTTTTAAAAGCTAAACTTAAAATGAATTAGGCTTACTGGTAAGAAACTTGTTTAAAATAATATAAAACGACACATGCAGTCTTTTATATTAATATTTTTTCAGGCTGTGTAAGCAATAGTTTGTTATTCGTCTGACCAATACTCCTGTCTGCTCATCACAACATCAGATACAATTGGCCTGAGAACTGTCAAAACCTGTGAAAGACAAACAAGCTCAGGTGTCTCATTACAGAGAGAGAAAGAAAGAGAGCTCCATGTTAAGTCTGTTTTTGTTTTGTTTTTTCACCCACAGTTTTGATTGTTTTGTGAGGGCAAAAGTGAGTAATGGTAAATATGGACACTTTAATAAAGTTTAATGATAACTATCCATACACTAAACAAATGATGTTTGCTTTTTGTTTAAACTGCTTATTTAAAATGAACTGAATCAACACAATTCTTGAGTCTTCTTTAAGGGACAACTTAAATGTTTTATGTTCTATCCGCTTACATTTGTAAAAACTAAGAAGTGAACTTAATTCCTTCATGTTGCCCCAAAACAAATCGATTGAGTGGAACCCAGTCTTTTTTAAAGCTTC